>NC_020495.1:28335865-28366503 GCF_000184155.1 Fragaria vesca subsp. vesca | reverse complement strand
TGTGGGATCGATATGCTTACGTAAGGAACATGAGTGCCTGAGATTTTGTTCTCTTGCTAGGCGGTTCCTGATCTGGATTGGGGAATATGGTCTCGGTCAGATCCTTAGCGATGAAGGTCTGTTCTATGTCCGAGACCCAACGATGGTACTCAGTACCATGGGCGTCGAGGACGTCAAATTCAATGCCTCTGTCCATCTGCATACAAGAGAGAACAAGTCGTATTAGTTTTCTGTTGGAGACCCTGAAAAAGGTACTCAAATACGATGCTTTTGGTTTGTCTCTCTAGGGTTGATCAAACACAACCCTAAATGTCCGGAGTCGATCAAACACGACTCGGAAAAAACTTGTGTGAAGGTGATCAAACACACCTTCAAAATAGCAATAACCAAAGTTGATCAAACACAACTTTGGACCCGGGGAGGATAACCGGGATTTTTAAACCTGCAAAGACACCGTCCCAAGCATAGAATGGAGTAGAAGAAGAGGAGAAAGCACTTTATTTCCCCCGAGGTTATTGAACTTTGAAGAGTTTTAGGGTTGTAAAGTAAACATACCGTAAAACTTGGATGCTTGATCGGACGAGAAGGAAGTAGTGGAGCGGACGGCCGGGGAGCGGCAGTCGTGGGCAGCAGCGGCGGCGGCGGCAGCGGCGGCGGCGGCCGAGGAAGGGCCGAGGGTTTTCGGCTTTTGGTTTTAGGGTTTGGGAAAAAACTATTAGCTCAAGGGTTTAAGCAAAAGGCTGATAACGTGATGAAGTGAAAGTAAATTGAGAATAGAGAATCGTGAAAGATGTGTATCTCATTCATTGATAGGAGCCCTTTATATAGGGAATTACACATTACCAGTATGGTAAGGATATGAATACATAGATCTAGTCTAACTACATATCCTATTGACATAAGGCAAAGACACACATAAAGAATATCTAGAAAGATATGGAATATCCTAGAACATTTTCAAGTCAGATCCAACTGTTTTCAAGTCAAAAATCTGGAAAAATGCTTCTAACAAAAAAAGCTGGACTTTCCAAAAGCTAGTAGTCTAGGAACCTACGAACTTTGCCTTTGACGAATTTGACTACACAAGTCTTTGAACCCTTCTGAAAGGAACAGAATGTCTTCTGTAATCCCTTCTCTGTTGAATACACTGAAAGAAGATCCCTGTCAGTTGTAATCGAAACAGTCACTGTTTCGAGAACTTTACCCGCCATTAGTAGATACTTTGCCATTTTCATTTCCTCAGGAGCTCCTCTTACTCCCTTTAGTGTGATAGTCTTGAGCTGTGACAGCAAACAAATAGGCACCTTCTTTGGTTGACTCCAACGACGATCATTGGTATGTTCTCCACAAGTAAAATCCTGAAAATATAAGAGAATAGATGAATATGAATCTCATTACAGCGTATGTTGGTTATGAGAAGAAAAGTTGGGCATATATCCCACAAAACGATTTATGATGAGAGATTCCAGTTTAGGTAATCTGTTGAGAAACTCTGGTAACAGCAATTCCAAGTGGTGGCAATCTTGAAAAACCAGCTCCAACTTGCTCAAATTATCAAAAGCAGGCAGATAACGAGCCTACATGAATGGTGAAACAATTATAAAACAGAAACCAGTCCGCATGCATATGACTTTGGATTATAAGGAAATACGAAATGAACCTTCTCATGGAATTACATCCATATTTCTTTAGCATTTCCTCTCCAAACAAAACTATTAATACGACTTGATTAATTTCATTCCAGCAACCAACTATGAGTCAACTGAAATTGATGGACCTGCATGCATTCCTTACCCTTCCACTCTTCATCTAAAGAAGAAGCGCACATCTTTGATTTCCATCCTCCAACACACGTCTTTTCTTCCTATAATGTCTATATCAAATACTGTAAAAGGAACAAGTTAAGACATACTTACCTTGAAACAATCAGCTGAAAGAGACAAATCCTTCACATTGGAAACTGCTGCCATAAGTGCAGTTGCACTTTTAGCAAAAGTAGGCCGTTCACTTGAATCATGGTGAGTGAGATCAATATTGGCTTTCACTAGTGACTCTGAATTTTCGAAGAAGAAATTTGACAAGATATCGGTATGGATATCAAGGGTTTCAAGCTTTGGGGCATTAATGAAGAAGTTGTAGACATCAATGCAATCAGGAGCTTCATCTTCATCATCGCTGGGATATTCATATGCATTTTTATATGCATTAAACAAATCTACTCTGAATGTCTTCAGTTCAGGTGCAGACACTTTGAAATTCAAAACTGCATCTCCAATATCTGCCCTTAGGGACAAATCTTCTAGTACAGGGCAGCAAGAGAAAAGCTTCTCCATTGACTCATTGTTAGGCTGATAAAGACAAGCATTGAGAACCTTGAGACTGGGAAACCTCGGTGATGGAGGATCAAAAGTAATACATCCCGCTACCACCTTCAACACCTTCAGGGATTTGCAAAAACGTAATTTACGCTTATATTGTAGCAAGTAATACGTAATTGACCTACATCACTTTTGAGCCAACTCTAAAAATTTCTTTAGTAAAATTACTATATAATCAATTTTCATTGTGTCTCTGAATTGTCTTGTTAGTCGATTTACTCATCCAATCCTGTGTTTAGGGATCACAAACATATTTTCATGAAAGACTAATGACAGATGAGAAAGACATTTATTTGAAGACTAACAAAGAGAAATAGTCCATAAACACTGGATAGAACATGTTATCCACTGAATTCCACATCAGCAGCATCATCTGCCAAATCAGCAAGTCCACCCTATGAAATCCCAGCAATGGATTGCCTAAGTTCCATAGAAACCAATCACCGGACATGGACAAGAAATCCAAGGTGGCAGGTCGACATCCACCAGCTCAAGCTTATAGTATAACGTTTCTCAGCCCCATAGTTTCCCACTACTAACAGTTAGTCACGTACCACCACAACCTTGCTATCACTTGGAGCTTCGACACTCCCCACTTTGGAAATGGCTTCTCTTGCAACATCGCCGGTTGGTATGTCGGAGTTGCTAGGAACTCCCCTCAGCAAGAGCAACTTCAGCGGCGCTTCACGGTCGGCTCCCACTGCCACTACCCCTGCCACCTTCAAGACCGTCGCGCTTTTCGGAAAGAAGAAGGCTGCAGCTCCCAAGGCCAAGGTAGTCGCTGCCCCCGAGAGCGATGAGCTCTCAAAGTGGTATGGTAAGCAACCAAGTATAATTCATGAACATCACTTCACTTCAACTATGTATCATCACGTACTTTTGTGGTTTTGGTTTTGTTGGTGTGAACGTAACTGATTAGTATGCACATTGTGGTGGTTTTTTATTGTTTCAGGTCCTGAAAGAAGAATTTTCTTGCCTTCCGGGCTCTTGGACCGATCAGAGATCCCAGAGTACTTGACCGGAGAAGTTCCCGGAGAGTAAGATTCTGTTGTCTATGCTTTATTTCTTTTGAAGTAACCAAACTAGCTATGTTTGTCATAGGTTGAACCATGTAATTAGCTCTGAGTTTAAGGAATGTACTATTGGTCTATGAAAGAATAGGCACATCAAGGTAGACCAACTTCCTATAGCACTAGTCCAGCTCCCTACAGTTGTGTGCTAAATTGAGATCTATCTTTTTTTTTTTTGGGGAAAAATTGAGATCTATCTGAACAAGTCTACTATGGAGCCAGTTTGCCTCAGTAATGTACCGTAGCCGAAGTAACAAACCCGTTTAAATCCTTAATTAAGCTATGTAAAAGTAGTTAAAATACTTAAAAGTCTTAAACCATGAAAGTAAGTAATGTACTATTTAGTGATTTAGTCTATGAATAAATCTGTAATATTGTATGTTACTAACTTGGTATAATGTGTGTGCAACTGTGGATCTATGCAGTTATGGTTATGATCCTTTTGGTCTAAGCAAGAAGCCAGAAAACTTCAGCAAGTATGTTATACTATACCGTACTCTCTGTCTATATTTCTGTCCTTCAGTATTATATGTAATCTATACATAGATCAGTGTAATTTATGAGGACTACCCTAATTTGATTGCAGATACCAAGCATATGAGTTGATCCATGCTCGGTGGGCTATGCTCGGAGCTGCTGGGTTCATCATCCCAGAAGCCTTCAACAAATTTGGTGCTAACTGCGGACCTGAGGCCGTTTGGTTCAAGGTGAATTGGCATCTGAATTAGATATCTGCATCTACATTCTTGGTCTCTGACTTAAATACTAGGACTAATTAAGATGAAGTTACAAAAATAGTTTGATGACAATCTCATTAATCAAGTGTTTTGGACTTAATTCATGACGTTTGTTACATGACATGTACGCAGACCGGAGCTCTACTCCTTGATGGAAACACATTGAACTACTTCGGCAAGAGCATACCTATTAACTTGGTTGTTGCTGTTGTTGCTGAAATCGTTCTTCTTGGAGGAGCAGAATACTACAGACTCACAAATGGTTTGGTATGTCACTAAAACTTGGTGCTACCCTTTAGTTAAGTATTACGTAAATTACTGATTCTGAATTAACCAAGAACACAAGTTTGCCCTCTTGAATGTTAGTCCAATATCAAGTACAAGAATCACAAAATAAGTTGGTGTCTGGTTATTGTTTACTTACCTGTGGGCTTCAGTCAAAACTTAACTGGTTGTGTTATTCTCCTGGTAGGATTTGGAGGACAAGCTTCACCCAGGTGGTCCATTCGACCCATTGGGGCTCGCAAAGGACCCCGACCAAGCTGCACTTCTAAAGGTGAAGGAGATTAAGAATGGTAGACTGGCAATGTTTTCCATGCTCGGTTTCTTCATCCAAGCTTATGTCACTGGAGAAGGTCCTGTTGAAAACCTATCAAAGCATCTCAGTGATCCTTTTGGCAACAACTTGCTTACTGTGATCTCTGGAAATATTGAAAGAGCTCCAACCCTGTAATTTCAAATTTTCTCTTGCTCCACCAATCAAAATTCAAGTGCATTGTATATCACATGAGTCTTTCTTAAGGCATTTAACCTTAATCCATGAATGAAACTGCAGACCTAGCATATATAACCTATGGTTGTAATGTCGTAGGGCTAGTGCTGTTTTACATATGTAATTCCTCAGAAGTATCAATCCATCCATGCATAAACATAATCATGTATTTTTTTCCATTTTTCCTTGCAAATTTGCCATAGTCCATGCAGTTTGATGAGCTATATATCACAGTAACCAACATCAATCCGCAAGACCATACTGGCTTTCACAAATTCAAAAAGCGTTATAAGAAAACTGAACAGTTATCTTCTCACTTTAGTACTTTTAGCCATAGTATTCAAGTGTCAAAATAACACAATTACCGAGTTCTAAAATCTTTGCCACTTTTATCACCCGCTTGACTGCTTCCGCAGTTTCACCACCAGATATCTGTAAAGTCTTGAGGTTCTGTTGAGATACAATAAATAGGCAATGCTGATGGTCTCTTTAAAAATTCTGTTATGAAAGTTCAAGAACAGCTAGCAGTCACGAAAACCAAGCCAGGCTAGTTCAAGTTAAAGAGAGATCCAAGGCAACCAAGTGAGTCAATATGTTTGTGCCTTTCAGTATATGAGCATCAAGTTGTGCATGTCATCATGATTCTTGACTAATATTCCGATAAAGATAAACAAGGTTGATAAGAATGTACACAACTAAAAGCAAAAAGACTGGAAATAGGTCAAGATGGTGCTTTTACAACTGAAACAAAAACCGGACTGCAAAGAAAATTTACTGGATATTAAGAGAGCTAAAAAGCCTCAATCACAAAAGATGGGGGTGAAACCAAACCTCCCAAGCAAAAGCCAAACAACTAAACCAACACCAACTACTGAAGTCCTAGCCGGTCTCTATTACCTGAAAATCTATAACCAGGAGTTGCAGCAGCTTACATAAACTCAACCTCGCAAGTCTTTGAACCTCTTGAACACATACGTAAATTCTCATGCACCTTCTCTACATCTCCACAAGTAGTCCTTAAAGTAGAGATGGTCATCGTCTTCAAAACTTGACTGTTTTTCAACAAGTACTTCACGACTTCCACCTCTTCCGGAAGTCCTCTGAATCTCATTATGGAGATAGTCTTAAGATTGGAAATTAAACAAAACGGCACAGGTTGTAGAGTTTCCAATGGATTTTCCGAGCATTGAGAAGTACAGTCACAACTGTCAACCTGATGGTCATTTAAACAATAAACAATTTTATACATATTTGTTAAGAGCTGTGTGAGTGAGTGAGTGTGTGTGTGTGTGTGTGTGTGTGTGTGTGTGTGTGTGTGTGTGTGTGTGTGTGTATCAAATAGTGTATAACTTACCTCACGATCTAGGATAAGACATTCTAGATTCGGTGATCCCTCGAGAATCTTCAGTAACAGTGATTCCAACCGATTGCAATCTTGAAGAACCAGCTTCGCTTCCTTCAATTTTTTAAAAGAAGGCAGAGAAGAAGCCTGCACACAATGATCAAACAGAAACTACTCGTGCTCAAACTCAACATTCCCACTAATGTAAATCATACATGTGATAAACATATAATACTTAAGAGAATTAACAAGTTAAGCTAGGATAAATTAAGTCGAGCAATACTTACTTCCAAACAATGAGCTGAAAGAGACAGATATTGCGCATAACGAACTGATTTAAGAAGAGCTGACGCACGTTTGGCAAATGTAGGATGCTCACTTGCAGAATGATCATAGAGATCGATGATGACTTTGGCTGCTGGTAATACTCCAAATTTGAGTTTCCAGTATGATGGAACATCCACCCTAACACTTAAGGTTTCCAGCTTTGGGATATGATCAATGTCGAAATAGTACGCACCAGTGACATCATGATCTTCGTTTTCATCATCCTCACTGCCTTCATATTCACTGCCTTCATACTCATCTTCATCTTCATCTTTAGCTTCAGCGCATAAACATATTGTTAATGTCCTCAGCTCTGGCGCATTTATGTTCAAGTTCAGGTTATCATCTCCTATGGTTCCATCTATAGTCAGATCTTCAAGCACAGGAAAGTACGTGAAAAGATTCCTCATGGACGTGACGTTCGGATGAAGTAAATGGACATAGAGGAACTTTAAGGTTGGGAAAAGATTTGCAATCGGGAGGAATTTCATGCGTGAAGAATCATATGCAACAGGAGCGTCAATAATAAAGTTAGACCTTAAAGTTAAAACCTTCAGTGTTTCGCTTGTGTAAACACTTTTTGGCAGCTTAAAAATCTGGTCAGTCTCTGATGTAGCACAAACATCAACTTCAACTACATTACGTCTTAGCGCAGCGCGAATCCATCTCTCAACGCCGGAGACATCATCCAAGCAACAACGAAGACGAAACTTGTTAATCTCTGATAAGTCATGGAAGGTTAGTACACGACTGACAAACCTCTTAAAACCAAACTCATCATGCGTATCTTCGTCGTCGAAGTTCAGATTGGGAACATTGGCCCATATGTTCCTCCATCTCTAGACAAAATGCTGGTCCTCACAGCATATCTTGTTTTAGAATGGGAAAGTATATGAATACGAATTTCATCTGGCAATGTACTTAACCTATCACTTTCTCTGTGTTGAAGCTTTGAGATGGAAACCATCTTTACCTGATCAAAATATAAAATAAAAGCAAAAACCTTTAGCAACCTTCTTGTAAGCACTTTCTCTCAGTGAAATGTCCAGAGCAAAACGAATTTTGAATTCATTATGTTCCACTAATTGAATGCCAAAATGCCTCCTAATTTTGTATATACTTTTTGGCATCATGTCTTTTTAAACCCATCATCGATATTTGGCATTTACTAATGATAAATTTTAAATACACACCTCTAATCTCTTAATACACACCCCTATTATTTTATATTTCACATCAGATTTTATAGATATGTTTAATTACACAAACATCCATTAATTATTAAGGAAAAAAATAAAAAGAAACATCTTCTTCCTTAAAACCTAATTCTTCTCCGCTATTACTACGCATCAAAAGAAAAGAAATAAAAACCTTTTCTCCAAAATTCATCGTCTGAATTTCGACTACTGTCATAAGTAACCACATGTACTATTTACCGATTCATTTGGTTTTTTTATCAACTTTAGTTCTTATCTTGCAGACTAAAAACTAGTTTTTAAGCTATTGTACTTCTACTGGTTTCTCAACTTTGAAAAAATTATGTATGTTTAATAGTTTTGTTTTCTTCAAATTCTAACCGATTGATGTTATATTGGAGATTTGGAATTCGAATATAATATTACTCTTTTGATTATAAATTGAAAAATATCAAGAAAAAATTTTTAACCCGATAAAAAAAAATCTAACAGAAAATAAAAGAGAATACGTAAAGAGAGTTGTGAAATAGTAGATATATAATAATCAGATTATTATTAGTTTTAGATATTGAAGGTATTTTAAGCAGTTTGGGATATGTATTTAGTATAATATTGAAATGAAAAATTAGACGGGTAATGTATTAAGTAAGGGGTGTGTATTAAGAGATTATGGGTATGTATTTAAAATTACTCTTTACTAATTAGAACAAGTCTTCAAATTATTAAAAAGTAAAAAATATATCATGAAATTTTATGGGCTTCTCTATTTTGTCACGTGAGAGCAACCGATATTTCAACCCAAATTTCATGTATAGATGATGTCACACTTAGGTGTAATTATTATGCATGTTACGATGTGAATTTGAGCGAATAGTTTAAAATGTTAAAATGAATACAACATAACTTTTAAGAGTTTTTCTTTTTATTTGACACGTGACAATAACAACTAATAAATTCAACCGTTAAATTTCACATTATATATGGACAATGGAGAAATCACATTATATATGAACAATTAAGACAACGGAGGAAAAAACGAACAACATTTCCCGCGAAAATGTGTTGTTCATTCATTGTGAATCATGATAAGAGTTGACATCCGCTACATATTTATACCAAAGGTAATGAAGCTTGAGATTCTTAGCTAAGAACGAAAACAAGGTCAAGATGCATATGTGCATGTTGTATGAGTACAGACAACACCAACAATGAGCTTATTAGTTTCAGACAACAATATAAGATGATTGCATATATGAAGAGGAAAAGTTGTGAACAAACTTAAATACCAGGTGATGAGATATGCTGAAATATCTTTTCTCCGATTGTGTTCTATGAAACAATGAATAGGCTAAGTGAAAAATGAGAACTGCAACAAGAGTGTTTCTAAGTTTTTAACAAACCTCTCAAACTATCTGGATCAAACTCGAACTCTGAATCAAGGACCAAATTTCTTTTGATTTCAATTACGCTAGCAAGGGAAGAATGAGGGTGTAGGATGAGTATATCAATACTGAACCGATTCTTTATATAGTGGTAGCAACGTTCACCTACCATTAAATGAATAAAATGTGTCTACCATTGCATGAGTACATGTTGATACATATATACCTTGATATTTTCAAAATGATCCCATGTCTAGGTACATTATTTTCAAAAATTAATTACCAAAAATACCGTGTCACCTAAATGCTTTCCCATTTTAATTTTGATGCACCAAACATTTCTCATTAGAGTCACTTTCTGCTTTGTGCATGCATGTGTCTCATATACTGCAATAACCTGCACAAAATTGCAATAAAAATACAAAACTAGCAGTAATAGCAAAAATGGTAGTTACATTAGCAAGAATTTTCAGTTATGCGAATGGTATCGTCAATTACTTCATGGCACTAGCAATCTTCATGTGAAGGGCTAACACGGTTGTAGCCTATGCATATTTTTCCAACCAACGTTTTTAGTATATGTGGTCGTTAATATAGTTTCAAGCAATAACAGTAGGGTAAATAATAAAGGTTCAGTGAATAGTACGTGACCATTTATTTAGGTCTTCCAAAACTTTGTTTTCGATAGTTAGTTTTGCAAGTCCTCAACATTTTCTTCTACATAAGTTCATCTTATCATTTTTACCCACATAAATACATTTAAGGACCCAATTCACCAACTGATTTATAGTATACTTAAATAACCCTCCTCACTCTCCCACGTTCACAAACTCTCTCTCTCTCTCTCTCTCTCTCTCTCTCTCTCTCTCTCTCTCTCTCTCTCTCTCTCTCTCTCTCTCTCTCTCTCTCTCTCTCTCTCTCTCTCTCTCTCCATTATTCATCGGAAGATGCCACCGCCTCGACGACACTACCTGGACGCCACCGCCGGCTCGACTTCATGACATTCCTCGTGGTCGAAGGCGGTCGTTGAGGAAGATGATGACTACGCCGAAACGGATCGGCCTCCGATCGAGAAGTACAATATCACGTTGATGGATTCCGATTGAGAAGAACCAGATATGGTCGACGACAGAGGTTTCTCTCCCTGAAGATCAGATCGGTGCCAGCAACTCGTACTCTTCATCTCCCAAACTTTGATTTTGATGCCTATGTCTCCGTCGCTTTACTTCCCGCGCTTCTCTCCATTATATCTCACCCACTGATCGGATCTAAGGTACGCTTTTCTTCTTTGCTAGGTTTCCGATTCAGATCTGCTCGATTCTAATTGTTTCGCATTTCTGATCAAATCTGTGATAAGCTACATGTTCGTTTGCCTATAAGAGATTGTGAGGAAGTGGAATCGATTTGGATTTGTGGATTTTGTTGATGCGATGGTGAATCTCAAAGTGATTTTGCAATGATAGCGGTGGTGAAGATGTTGGTCACTGCCTCGCATAGCTGGTTAAGAAGGGGTTCGATTCGTTGACGGAGGAGGAGTCGAAGGTTTTTCATTCTTTGTTGGTTTTAGGGTTTGTGAAGAAATTGGGGCTTCAATTGGGAATTAATGCTTGGATGATCGATCTGTTAGAGAATAGATGCATCACAAAGGAGACACCTATATTAAGCAAGAGAGATTTCAAAACAACAAGCCTACAGAGAAATCTTCCTTCCTTTCGAGCGCATAATCTAATCAGAAGGCTTAAAGTAACTCAACCACAGGCATAACACAATCCATCTGTTTTGGATGAGATACGGGGGTTGTAAACACGGTTTCTCAAGCCCAGAGACTGTGAAGAAAGATGAGCTTCTTTACCTCAAAGATTAAAAAGAAAAAAAATGCCATTTGAAGGAGAGACCAGTTATTCATGTCGTGCAATGACCAGAACTTTGGTGTTGATTATCTGACCAATTCTCATGCTTTCATGGCCCATATAATAAAAGGGCTAATGTTGAGGCTAAAGAATCCAGATAGCAGGCCCAATTAATTTGTTAAGCTCGATTCATGCTTTAAAGTGAATCATACTCGTAACATCACGCCATGCACGTGGACTTAAGCCACATTCATGCACTTGGGGCTTACAAGAATTGGTGTGGTATGGAAAGTAACGGAATTGCATGGAGTCCGCTATAAGTTTTAAGATCGTTGGTAATTTTAGACTTGGGACCAAAATTCATGCCCAACGGCCTAACTCATTGTAACATCCCGAATTTTGAAATTTCTCAAAATGTATTTTTCTTCTTAGAATTAGAAACTATATGTCACCATGAGTTCGCTGTATTTTTCGGTGAATTTTTCGGAGTCCCAAGCTATTTTTAACGATTTTTTAAAGTTTAGTTGAAGTTTCGTAGTCTCATAATCAAGACTTCTGCCATGGCATGGATTGAAGATCTTTCATGTAATCTCATAAAGATTGATGGGCACCCAAAATTAGTATCAGATCATTTTTCTACTTCTGTGTGAAATTTCCAAAGAATTGAGATCTGGATTTTGTTCTGGCTTTAACAAACGTTGTTATGTTTTCTTTGCTTTTGATCAAATTACAATAAAAAGCACCCAAATGCAGACCTATTGTTCTTTAATATAACTCTTTGGGATCAAATTAAGCCAAATAAGAGCCAAAAGAAAGCACAAACAGACCTACTCATCACCTGGAGAATGAATTATGCTCTTGGGAGTTCTTCATGAGAGGCATGGAGGACCCCTTTCAATTATGATTTGATATCATCCATTTCAATTATTCTGATTTTGCATTTCTTATATGAGACATGTTCTTCTTTGATATAACCCTTTAGATCAAATTAGGGTTCTTATTCTTTCCTGACATAACCCATTGGAAAGTAAAGCTTTTTACACAGTGAATCAATTATGGATGAATTTGGGTTTGTGTTTTTTTCTGGAACTTTTCTGCGTTAGATTATGTGTTTAAGTTGTACACATGGCAATTTTTTAGAAGCATGTAGCATCACATGTCATTGCCACGTGGTGCTACGGTAGCATTGAAAAATTTCTCTTGATTGTCGGCTTACATTCCTATAAATAGATCAGCTGCCTTTCGTTTTCATTTAAGCCGCAACACTCTCTCTCTCTCTCTCCTCATTTCTTTCTCTCTCTAGAATTTTACGACTAAATTTTGACGGATCATAACTTTTGATCTGTAACTTCGATTCTGAATCAGCGAAGGGCTACGGGTTTGTCTGGATGTCCTCTTTCTATCCTTGAGGTTTGGGTTAGATCTAACGGTGATTTCTAGATGGCTCGTTTTACGAGGCTCGGTTTACGATCGATGTTCTTGGTGGGGATTCGTATTGACGAGGTGAGTGAATTTATGTAATATGTTTCAAATATTCTTATTTGCTATTAAAATAGTCAAAAAACATGATTTTGATCTATTTATGAAATATCTCTCTATTTTCATAGTGAAGCATGTCGATTTGCAAAATATGTGAAGTTTATATATATTTATGTGTTGGATATATTGTTTGACTAATCATGGAACATGTGAACTTCTTAATTGGTTATGCCGAAGTAAGGATGTGACACATGGAGATATAGGACTTGAAGGTCATTAGGTTCCCGTGGGGATCACTAAATTGAAGGATATCCAATAAGTAGGGATTGTGCGATGTGATGAATTGCGTGACTCGATGTGTATACAATATACGTATTTTGTAGCGTGTGTAAAATGACATGGCTTTGCGGACATATTACATTGGTCTACTCATCACTGAGCACGTGGTTATGCTCACCCATCAATCTCTGATATTTTTTTGCAGAAATTAGGTTGCACCGAGCCGGGAAAAGGGTAGACGACAAGCCTAGAGTGAAGAGCCTAGAAATTAGTGCTTTTGTTTACATTCCGCTTTGTAACACTTGTTCACGCCTCGGGATCGACGTCCGGTGACTTAAAACCCACCGACATCGGTCCGAGGTGTGACACTCATAGTACGGATAAATGAAGAAGAGAGACCCAAAAGCCAACCCAAATCCTTTCAAATCCAAACAAATAAACTTTAACATTTTAACATAGTATTCTTAATTCCAGCTACACAATAAAATACCATAGAGGTATATTTTCGTAGCAACACAACAACACAAAGGGAACCAAAAAGGAGGAGGCTAGCAAGCTCTCTAGCACTCTTCTTCTGCCATGCTTCTTCTCTCCTAGCCAAGCAATTCCTCATATCCATCCCATTCCCAGATCCAAATACATCCCTAAAAGCACATATGCAAACCAAGTAGCAAGCTCAAGCAATCCACCAATATCTATCCTAAATAACTCAACTCATATCCTTTATACGCAATACCTTTAACGATAGACCAACCACTATCGGGATCTCTTCTTTTGAAACTTATGTTTTTCTAGCTCTCACGCCATGCACCTCTTGCTAAGCCTTTTCAAGAAGCCTTTTCGAGAATGTTGGATTCACTATTGTTAACATGCAAGGAGCTGCCAAAAAAAATACAACAACCAACTTCCTTGGATTCTCAGTCCTTCGAAGCTTTCTGGGTCTAGTTTCCGCTAACGCAGACAAATGGGACTGATATTGGGCTCAGCCATGCTTGTCTCATTGTTGTATAACCCTTAATCAAAAGCACCCTCCATAACGTCTATAGTAGTTTTTGTTACTAGCGGTAGTTGTTTTTGTTACCAGTAGTAATAGCTTTTCTTGTCGGCGGTAGTAGTTTTTGCTAAAGGTGGTAGTAGCTTTTGGTGTTAGTGGCAATAGCTATTATGGTAGTATCTTTTGTTGGTGGCTGTAGTAGCTTTTGTTATTGGCGACAATATCTTGTGGTAGCTTTTATTGTCGGCGGTAGTAGTTTTTGCTAAAGGTGGTAGTAGCTTTTGGTGTTAGTGGCAATAGCTATTGTGGTAGTATCTTTTGTTGGTGGCTGTAGTAGCTTTTGTTGGTGGCTGTAGTAGCTTTTGTTGGTGGCGGTAGTAGCTTTTGTTATTGGCGACAATATCTTTTACGACCTCTTCGGAGATTGTCGGAGATCTCACTATAGTGGCTTTTGTAGCTGGTGGTAGTAGCTTTTGTTGCTGGTGATAGTAGTTTTTGTTGTTGGTGATAGTAACTTTTGTGATTGTCGAAAGTTTGCTGGAAACCTCGCCGGAGGTCGGTCGGAGACCTCGCTGAAATTCGATCGGAGACTCGCCGGAGGTTGGCCGGAAACCTCGGCAGAGGTCTGCAGACGACTCACCAGAGGTTGGCTGGAGACTTTTCTAGAAAGAAGAGAGATTGTTGACTTTTTACTCCATGGTATTTTTGTAAATATAAGTAATTTTTTTTAGGTTGAATGACAGTTTGTAATTTTGTTGAACTTCAATACCTAATTAAAACATATATTCAGGCTTGGGTGGACTTATGTGGGTAAAAATATTTAAGTGGATCTATATGAAAAAAAATGTCTAATAATAATATATATAAAAGTGTGAGAACATCTGATAATAATAATCAGGAGTCTCAACAAAACTTATTCATTCTAATAAACACCATTTAACAATTAGTGCATCATTTATTATTGTATTTTCTTTACAATTTTTGTGACATACAAGAAAATTAATGTTCATACAGAGCCATAACCATATATTAGTATTTCTATCTATTCAGTAGCGCCACAAAACAACTTTGGTAATGTACTTACCAAAAAGAGATTTTTGATCCTAAACTGAACACATCAAGATTTGACTGAAAAGGATGAATACGCAAAATCAATGTATTTCACCAAGAAACTTTGAATTAGTCATTATACATTTCACCACAAGATATGAAGAAAATAGGATAAAAAATAAAAGGTAACCTCATGATTATCAAGCGTTTTAATCTCAACCACATATTAATCAAATGCAAATAACCACAAGATTCAAGGTCATTAATTGACATGGTGACCAGGTTCACATCTTTATCAAAATAAATAACCACACATATTTAATGTGTACGTAACAGAATTCTCTTAATTTGCCTATATAAACAACATGAAGATTGATAGTTATTTGTACATGTCTCTCATTCCTAATTATTTATGTACTAGATAGGTCTTTGATTTCATAAAGGCAATTATGAAACCTTTTGCAGCTGCATCAGATCATGGGTATGGTTCTAAAATACCCATCGAATCTATGATTTACCAAAGGTACGTTTTATTGTATTATATACAATAACTTATTCAATCATCACTTCACTTCACTTCCATGAACCCTTATATTTCTAGTCTGTTTTTTGATGTGACAGAAAGATCCCCTTCAACTACAGTACGCCTTAGCGCAGTGCAAATCCATCTCTACTCCAGAGAAACGGTTGATGACAAATGTCTTGAAACCAAGCTCATCATGCTTATATTTGTCGACGAAGTCCAGATCGGGAACATTTAGCACCCTACGTTTGCTAAACGTGCATCAGCCCTTCTTGAATCACTTTGATAGTACAGCTCAAGATCGACCATCAGGCTGACAGTTGTGACTGTACTGCTCAAGATCCTCGGAGAGTCCATCGGGAACTCTACAAGCTTTGCCCACTCTGGTTGATGTCAAAGTTAACTCAATTCCTAACTCTTTGAGTGTGCATCAAAACTATATTTAGATCCTCGAGAAAAGATTGATTTAAGTAAATCCTTGCAACATTTCATTATTGAAAAATAGTTATCCGGTGCCCCATTAAAAAAGTCTTATGTAAAATAGCTGTAACTCAGTCAAACATTGCTGAGCTATTGGCTGGCCATGATGCTTCTTTGTAATGAAGTTATATTTTCGGTATTACATCACATTTGTAAAGCGAATAAAGCAGCCAGCAGCACCAACCTCATTTCAAAGAAAGTTGTGATAATGTGTATTATATGAATTATTAAAGAACAGTAACAATTAATCAACATAATCATCTTTTAACATTTTCACATTACCATTCACAGTTTAAGCTACATATTACAATACCATCATGAATCCTGGAGACATACAGTGAGTTTCCACGAGTTTAAGCACTGTGTATATAGGCTAATTGATACCCCTTGGTCTTTCAAGGAATTTGAATATGCATCAATAGCTATACAAACCTTCTCTGAGACTACCAGTCATCATTTCCCTTTGTGGCACCAAGGATAATAGCGATTGTAGCAAGAATAGCCTGCACATGTAGTGGTATCAGAAAAAAGTGTTTGTGGCAACAATATGCAATTAGCACCGCAAGCAAGCAAGTACTATGCCCATACTCAAAAGATTGGATTTAGATGAAAGATAGGGGAAACAAATGGCAAATGTAACGAAATATGTTACTCACAGCAACTGTGCAAGCGATATATCCTGGTTTCTCTCGGTAGTCTATCCTGGAACAAACTAGAATAATCACCCCAACATACCATGGAATAGCAGCAAGGAAGAAACCAATGATAAACCTGCAAAAGAAGCAGAGATTTATTTACTATTAATAGCCTAACCACATCCTAGCTAGCCACTGATTCCATTATTTCTAGCAGCGAAAAGAATACATGCTCAGAATCAATAGAGTGAAGGTGAGGAAAGGGTCCCAGGGAAAAATATCGTGATCGGTGATAATGTAATGATAGTTAAATTGTCATGACTCATGATAACACTGATACCTAAGTTACTATCACCGATCATCATCATAATAGTATTAAAATTGCATAGGTGCCGTTTGAAAATTTCCACAAAAACGATTTTTCTCACTACTAGTAAAGTAGTAATCAATACATTGATGTTCACGATTTCATGTCAGCTTTTATGTTTTGTAACTTTAGAGCATTATGAAACCTTGATCAGTTTTTATATTATTTGATTAGAGAATTCTAGTACTTTAGAACACTACTAAACTTGTTCAAATTATCCGATTAGGATCAGAACTGAGCACTTAACCCACATCCACCACAGAACCTCCCCTCTATCCATTCAGAAAGTTTACATTGAATGATATGAGAGCCAAACACAGAAAACAAATACAGTGCTATGTCATTTCTATCATCTACTGCAAATCTATCTGAACATCACGCAGAATAACTTACAAGCACCAGCCGAGACCCAAACCACAGCAAGGCAGGCGACGCTCTCTTACAGGTCTTCCCTCAGCAACAGCATAACCTAGAACAACAATAAAACACATTCACTTTAGTTATATCATCAATAAGAAAACATAAACAACAAATGAAGATCTACTCAATACCGAATACAAAATGGATACAAACAACAACAAAATATAAACCAAACCACCCAATAACAAGCTTCCCACTAAAGAAAATCGATCTTTTCAACCACTACACAACCCGATCCAAACGCACCACTAAATAACTGATCTAATCACACAATGACCACCGTTTTGAATATGATTTCATCTACAAAATCTAAAAAGAGCAGACTTGTCAGTTGCAAATTCAATAATTGAGGTTAGTTGAACATATATAAAACCATAGTAATAACGTTGTTGCAGTGACTAGTAAATCGATCAATCACAACCCAAGTACCCAATCAACACAAAACAGATTCTCTGATCCTGTGATCCATTCTTGTACAGTCAAAAAACCAATCTTTGATCCGATCAGCAACTCAAAAAGCATTAAAGTCATTGTGGTACTTCAAAATAAGAGACACTTACCGGGAACGGTACTCTGGTAACCTTGAGCGTAGTACTGAGGAGGTGGGTCGGTGGCTCCCGGCGGAGGAACTGGCTGAGGGAAGCCGCCGTGTGGCGGTGGAGGAGGGTAGTTGGCGACTCCTTGGAAGGTTCCGTACTCGGGAGCCGAAGGAGGAGGAGGAGGAGGAGGAGGATGATGGTGCTGATGACCACTGCTGGACATACCTCTCTTCTTGTCGTCTTCGCCTCCGCCCATGTTTAATCTTGTTTTGGATGTGTTTCTGTTTCTGGGAAAGAGTTGCTACTTTTGTTGTTCTGATTTGGGATTTGGCTTGGGAGTTGAGACTTGGGAGAGGGATTCAGATTGGGACTGTCGGACGAGTCAACTAGTCTAAGGCTTTTCTTTATCTACTTTGTTGACGATTAAATGTTTTCAATTTTAAGTTTGCAATTGTTAGTCCATGTTCACCTGGTTAGTGGTTGTGTTAGGATTAACAGTTGAGATCGGTTAGTTTTGTTGATCATTATCGTGTGAATTTGAAGTTTATTTGTGAACTAACCAACGTGACGTTTTCTACGTTAAGTTTTTGACAAAATTTGATTGAGTTCGGCCAACGCGGTTTGGCTCAATTGGTAAGAGCGGGCTTGTGGTGGAGACCTCATCCAACTTCGATCTTCATTGTCGGCTTATTGGTTCGCGATCTGTAAATTCTTGTTTGAAAAGGCTGGTGTGACATGTACGTGTCTACCATAAATTTTTTAGAGAATCAGAGTTGTGGTTGCATGTTTGTTTTGACGATGATAGTGTAGCATAACCAAGCTCTCACATAAACTTTTTGTTCTCCTTTGGTCATTCAACTAATCTCGTTTGGTCGGGCAAGTAATCGAAAAGACCATATTCGATATATTGAAATAAACACCAACTTTGTTCTAATCAAGAAATGGGTTTAATGTTGAATGGCTAAATTCTTCACCGCATAGGGTAGAAGAGATCAGTGAGCTGGTTTCTTGGTGTTATTTGGTTTTTTCATCCTCTTCAACAAATTTCTTATTGTTCTATTTTGTGAGGAGCTATTTCACTTAGGTCCCATGTATATCCAACTATCTTCTATCTTTTTCGTCTCCTATATCATCAATTCTTACCTGTCTTGCCAAATTGCCAAATTGACATATGACTACGACTATTTGTTTGGATAAATTATGAAGAAAAGATCTAAGCTGAAAAGAGAAGGAATGGTTATATGTCCATTTGCTCATCTTTAACGATGGTCCATAATTTGCCCAGCAATATGCCATTTACACATATCTTTCCTTGTCTTTGCATCTCACCTTCCTGCGTCCGACATCCACGTACACCGGCCGGTCACCTATCTTCGATGAAGTTGTCATCTGCCTCTGGAGACGCGAGAGGGACAACAAAGTACTGGTAGACAAATAGTCTGTTTGGTCTATTAGAGCTCTGTTCGATTTGGACACCCAAGCTTCGTTTTAGTTTCGTTATTATGTCTTATGTTGTTCCTCCAAAATTGTTTAAAACAATGTTGTGCTAAATGGGGCGTTCATAAATTGATTACTCACTTCACCTGGAGCTGGAGGGTATGGCTTGGTATACAACAATTTCCAAACTTCACCACTAATCCTTACCAATTTTTGGTGCGCACATCTAGAGAGAAATCACAACGTTATAAGTTGACCCCGATATTGCCATGAGGCATGAGCTATATATAGCTCGTTGATTTAGTGATTTTAGATCGGAATGTAAGATTTGAAATGATTCCTTGGTTCATTAGCAAGGATAACAATGATGAAAATCTGAGGCCCAAATACTTCATAATGAAAACAAAATCAGAAACCCAAAACCATAGTTGTTTATGTCCAAGAGCATGAGCAAATAAGACCAGTTCTAATAGAAGTTCCAGGAATTGGACACGGACACGCCCAGTGGGACTCAAACCCACAGTCGCCTGATTAGAAGTCAGACGCCTTATCCATTAGGCCATGGGCGCCACCTGATGGTGTTTCTGAACTTCCCCTATAAGTTACTATGTTTCAGCTTTACTATGGGTTTGACTTTTTATTTGGTCAATATGTGGGTTTGACTAAAGATTAAGACTTAAGAGCCAAGTAGATAATGACGTCTATGATTATTTGACAAGCATATTTGGTGAATCAATTCGATAGATTGACAATTTGACATTCATATTGTATTGCTTGGCCGACTAACATGATATTGTTTTATTTTCTTACAAGATTATTGACACGGTTAAACAAACTAAATGGTAAAACCATGTTGTAAACTTATATTCTTTCATACCGAGGAAATGCTCTAAACACCAAACACTAAATCCACCTGTTATAGCTGATCAAAAAAAAATAAGAAGCAAACCCCTAGCTAATAAACCTATATATCAAGGTTAGGATTAGCATTCCAACTCCAAAAATCTGGAGGCGCCAACCTCTCATGTATTAGTACCACCATGCATATTCATCAAAATGTAGAAAGAAAGTTGTCAAAGTAATCCAAACTCTAAAACATCAAAAGAAAAGAAGAGACAACAACCTCACAAACCACATTTATCATATGAAAACGAGGCATAATGTCAAACGAGGATGTTGCCAGACGAGGAATGATGAGAAAATTTACACAATAGTGTGCAGTGTTTTCTTTCTATTGCCATTGAAGAGCACAATAAGATTCATACTCACATATGGTTAATTATTATTTTTTATTGACATTATTGATAACAAATTTATTCCTTTTCAAATGTTTACTATGATTTAGAGGAATTCTTATCAATTCTACAATCACCTATATATGTGCGGATATCTTATAAGTCGTTACTTTGAGATGAAGCATTTATTTAATTAAACAAAATTGTTCATGCCAAAAAGGCATGCACTTTAGTGTTAAACATGCATATGGCTCACCTTGAACATGATCGATGAAGTACATCATAATGAGTTTGCCTAGAGCCAACAACTCAACAAGTATTGGATGCCAACAAGAAATGATGCTGCATATATAATTTCACGAATGACCACTCATGTTTATACTCATACGCCACGTTAGTAAAGCCAAGGCTAAAAGCACGTACTATCATTCCCACATTCATCAAATTGGTTAACTGATCGAGCTAGGTGGTGAAACAGTGCTTGCAGAAGTCTCACACGTTCTTATAAATGCCAGAACACAAAAATGCAGAAGCAAGAGAGTGAAATACGTCGATCTGAACAACCCCATAGCCAGTTTTGGAAAGTAGATCGATGACCCATACTTTTGGGAATGATGAAGCTTGATTCTTGCAACTGGCAATTTCATAAAGGACCCGAAACCCTAGTTCATGGATCTCGATGCATCATTTTCTTGATCTGCAGACTAAATAAGGCAAAGAAGGTCGGTTTCTACGATCAAGTTAAGGGAGGGGACCAAGTGATCATGAATGGTGCTCAAGTGCATTGGAGCCAGGTCGTTGCTGAGTTCTTTCAAAGCCGAACCAATTCTGATCCATCTTTTTCCAACTAATCCACCAACCATAATTAACGAACTCCATAAGCCCATAGACAAGTACCTAAGTACGATGTAAAGCTATATGTATGTTACTATGCTTTATATTTGTAAGGATGATCGACATGTTTTCTTTGTTGGGTAAGGATGATTGAACTGAGAACTTGTATGTATGATCTTTTCTTGTTTTGCAAGAGTACAACAACCTTAATGCAACTCAATTATATATAAGATGCTAGCTTCTCACCGGCAAGTCTCACCAACTGTTCTGTGAAACAAGTAACATCATTAGATTGATGTCCTCGTTTTAGTTGGCGTTCTAATGCATCTCCAGTGGAAAACCAAACACGTTCAACACCAACACATTTATAAAATTGGAATGTCCATGTCATTCCTAACGTTTAAAAAGAAAGAACTATTGTTCAAAAATCGGTTGTTTTTGATATTTTGATCAAAAAATTTCAATAGTAATGTCTTCATTTGATATGTGATTCCAATTAGTCATACGATTAATTTAACTCAAAAATTTATTTGAATACTGAGATTTAAATATATCTTCGTTAATCGTTATATAGTCTCTTGTAACTTGTAAGAATACTTTTTAACAAGATTACCTCAATAAACATTTCACTACGTATGATTTACATAACGAGAAGTCGAGAACCTTGAAGTGCTAGCAACTAAAACAGGAGAGCAAGATGACCAATCTATATCCAAAATACTACATAAGGAGGGGATGATTCTGATCCCAATCAGAAGAAGCTACCAAGTCATTGCACTTGATTAGGCCTTAATTCAGTTGTGTTTACCATTTAAGCTCCTCAACAACTTCACTTCCCCATTATTTATAAGTTTTTATGACCTATCATGAAGCCAATAGAGGAAATATCCAAGGAAAACAGAGAGAAAGGGAGAGAGACAAGAACACATGGTGATAGAAACAAACTAACGGATTAAACTATTTTACCCCAAAAAAAAAAAAAGCGAATTAAACTAGCGTTGTGTGGCAGTGTGGGTGGAAGAGGCCAATATCATGATCATGATTCATGATCAATAAGCTGCGATTTTGGTGCCGTGTCCAAATGGAGGCATGTGAGATCACGATTAGCACCCCACTTAAGCAGGAGCCATGTGAGAATGTAAAAAGAGATTAGCCTCCTATTTTTTCTTACTCGATTGATTAGTTTAATCCAACGCTATGGACTTGAAAGTCGAAGAATACTTGTTCATATATCAGATATCTACAGCTTTAATCCAAATCCAAAATGCCGACACACGTATTTGACGTGGTTTTATATACGTGGCTCCCAAAAACCAGTCAAAACTTCTCTTCATACATTCCTTCTCTCAAACCCACCTTCCCCTATATTACTCATTCTTTTACTTCTCTTTTGTTCTCTGTCTCTCTGCTCCTTCCTCTCCGCCGGTTACTTCATCCTCACGGTTCCATTCTGCCTGAAAAACACCAAAACATTCCTCCCTAAGCTTTGTTCATCTACTTTGATCTCACCCAGTTTCTGCTTCATTCCATTTTCCTATTTGGTTTTGCTGTAAAGGGTGGTCAATGCTGTTCTGGGTAACTCTAAAAATCCAATCTCGCATTTGTTGATTTTGTCTTCTGGGGTTTGGTTCTTTTCTGGGTTTCAAGGGTTTTGGGGTTTAAAGCTTGCAACTTTCGCTTTGTATTTCCATTTTTGGCTCTCATTTGTGATCTTGTGAGATAGTTGGAGATGGGTTTGTGGGTGAGTTGAAGTTTTGGGTTTCTGAAGTGGTGGTTTTGGGTTGAAGAAGAAGAAGAAGAAGAGAAGAGATGGATATAACAGAGGTGACACTGATGCACCATATGGGGATTGTGTTGGGTGTGCTTTGGTTGCTCTCTTACTACAATTGCTGCCATGCAATTGCCTACTTTCTCTCTCTGATTTATCTCTTTGCGGTAAGGATCACTGCTCTTCCTCACTCTTTAGATTTTGTCAACACTCATTGTTCATTAGTAAAAGAATCAACTTTGTTCTAAGAGATTAAAGCAAGTGGAGAAAGAAAAGGAATTTTCTTTATGCTAGGAATTAGAATCAGTTACAGAATAATTTTCTTTCTTTCAACTTTCAAAGTTTCAAAGTTATGTAGTGTAATTTGGTAATTTGAAAAATGCTAAAAGGGACTCTTTTGCTTGTGCTTTTGAAAGGTTCATGAGCGGTATGTTATGCGACTGCGGAAGAAGCTACAGTTTGAAGAAACCAGGCAGGGCAATCAGAGAAGGGTAATGTCTAATTTTCCCCTTGTGCATTGATTGTTTTATCACTGTTCCACTTATCAGTCCATGGATTAGAAGAGTCTCTGTTGATTTTGTTAGCCTTATAGAGAATTTGTTATAAATAAAGTACAAATAAAGAAGACCACACAAGAAAGGTTGTTGGATATAATGTCAGATTAAAACTTTGAGCATCTATTATATGCGCTTTTTGTTTGTAAATTTTCCTATGGCATTGCAATATTCTCATTACATGTTTCTTTTTCATCTTTGGTCATTTCCAATTTTTCAGGTACTTTCTGATTCTGAAACAGTGCGGTGGCTGAACCATGCAGTTGAAAAGATATGGCCTATATGTATGGAACAGATTGCTTCCCAGAGAGTTCTCCTCCCAATCATACCTTGGTTTTTGGAGAAGTACAAACCATGGACTGTTGTATGACTTTACCTTCTAATTTACATTACCATGATTTTGTTGCTCCATTGAACTTGGATTGGTTTTTTGGTCCAAAATGTCTTGGAGTTTGGATAGTATCTCCATACAAATTGATGTAATTTTACTTGACTCTTTTCTCTATGGGTGCAAGTGCAAGTGCAAGTGCAAGTTTTGGATGTCTTTAAAATGCCTTAACTTCTTAATCTTTGTTGTATGAATATCTAGAGCCACTCATTTATATACAGCTGTTCATCAAATTTAGTTTTGAAATTTAGGGATTCTTATTTAAATTTTTGGGGGTGTGAATAGCTAGAGCCAAGTATTTAATTGCAATATCCATGTCAAGTTGGTGGCAAAAACTTTTTGTTCTATGTTGCATCAGCATCTCACAGAAGAATTCAGAATATTGGTATCATATATTAGGTTAGTAATTACTATATTGGTTAAAGGGGATTGTAAACTATCTTGAATTCTGAGCTTGAATTTTTAGTGGTTCAATTAAGTTCTATATATGTATATACTACCTATAAATCTTTATCTAGTAATACCTGCAATTTACTTTTCATGGTGGGGTTATGTTTTGATAAACTTTTTATTGTTTAATGATACTAATTTTATGTTTCCAGAGTAAAGGTGTAGTACAGCACCTTTATTTGGGAAGGAACCCACCTATGTTCACAGAGATGAGAGTTCTTCGCCAGTCTACTGGTGATGACCATTTGGTATGCCTTACTTTCTCCAGCGTGCTGGTCAATATTTTTCATGTGCTCTTTGTGGTTTCAGTGCTAAAACTCAGCCAAGCTTAAGTATTATAGTCTACTGAATGCAGGTTCTGGAGTTGGGAATGAATTTTCTGACAGCTGATGATATGCTTGGAATACTTGCTGTCAAGCTAAAGAAAAGGCTGGGCTTTGGAATTTGGGCGAAGTTGCATATTACCGGCATGCATGTTGAAGGCAAGGTATGTGATCTTTAGTCATTGGTCAGCCAAAAGCTTCTGAGTGCTGATCACTTGAATAAATACTTGTAAGCATAGCCAAGTTTTATGTGCATGTATTTTTGGTGGCTTATGAGCACTTAAACTCAAAACAAAAAAATTTCATTTTGGTTGCACTCTTGTTCTTGCTAGAACACAGACATGTATGCCTTGTTTGTTTGCCTATATTAAGGTTTGTATGTGCTTCTTTATTTGTTTGTGGTACATCCTATTACCATGTTGCCCTTTTCTAAAGTGTAGAAGAATTTTGTCAGGTGTTGTACTGCATTGTTCTTAAATGAGATTTACAACTTTATATATCACCTTTTAAGCCAAATCCCATTAATTATTATTCATTAAGCATGTAGGGGTTGCTATGATGCAATCCTTATTTTCTGTACTTAACCAAAGTAGCCATTTTGATGGTAAATCTATTTTGCCCTCGTTGACTATTTGTCATTACAATTGGGTTTTTCGCTTTTGTTTTTTTATCTGTAGTATGTTTGAAGGGAAAGTATGTGATTTATGTTTTAATGTCCTATAATCAAAAAGTTGGTCTCTCCCATGGATGGCAGAAATGAATAACCTTGTTTTCAGGGGAGTGAGATGTCCACAAGCAGTTTTCATATTGATGAAGCTGATTTTCTTTTTATTTTGTAGGTCATGATTGGAGTGAAGTTCCTTCGCAAGTGGCCTTTTCTTGGCCGTGTGCGGTTATGCTTCGTCGAGCCTCCATATTTTCAAATGACCGTCAAGCCTATTTTTACTCGTGGGCTTGATGTTACAGAAGTCCCAGGGATTGATGGATGGCTGGTAATTCTTTACATATTTTAAGCAGATAAATTCTGGACTGTTCCCTCAACTCCCATTCTGTGCTTCTTTGTGTCTTTTCATTTCTGACTTACTCATTGTTTATTTTGTCTTCCAGGATAAGCTTCTCTCAATTGCCTTCGAGCAGACACTTGTTCAGGTAAAAGTTTGTACTCAAATATGGAATTGTTTGATATCCATTGGCTATGCTTTAAATGCCCTTTACATATTGCCTAGTTGTGAATGCACATTTGAGACAACTCCTTGCACCTTCGTGATTATGCCTAAGAGTCACTGTCAACATTGATAAAATGTTATCTTCATTTCTCCCTTGGTAGGTAAAAGTCTTTTTATCTACCCTTTGTATGTTTTCATGTCTTAGTAAAATCCCATTTCTCTTTGAGAAAAAAAATAAAAAATACAAATTTTCCATCCATAGGTATTTGGTAAGCTTGTCTACATTGCCTTGAAGAAGACACTTATTCAGGTAAAGTTTTGAGCTTTGCCACTGCAAAATAATTCTTCGATCGAACTTTGCCACTGCAAAATGTAATTCTTTGATATCAATGGGTGTGCTTTACAAAGCCCTTGCATCTTCCCTGGCTTTGAATGCAACACTTGTGACACCTGTTGCAGTTTGCCCTGGTGGTCTTTGTCATCAGGCCAAAGAGACATTGGCCCAAGATCTTTTTATCTATCGCAACCTTCAGTGATGGTAGAAATGTTCTCTTTATATCTCTCTATCCATCGGTTGAAATATTCCTGATCCACAAAAATGTTCTCTTGTGTATATAGTATTTTTCGTATAAATAAATCTCGTTCTCTTCCAACAAAAATGAACAGAACATTCCATCCATAGGTGTGGGATAACTTCCTATAATAGAGGTCGGTAGAATTTCTTTCGACTTACTGTACAAAATATAAGTTTCTTTATTTGCTAGGCTGCTTCATATTGCACAAATATCCAGCTGTTGGTGTATATAGTTGCATATGTTAGTCAGAGGTATGCACAAGTTTTTAAAATCTAATTATTAATATTTTTTTGCAGCCTAATATGCTAGTTGTTGACATGGAGAAATTCACCACACCAGAAGAGGGTAAGGATCAGAGAAATATGTATTTCATACTTTTATGGGGCCTTAGTTAGATGAAGTGCATTTTATTTCTTCTTGCCCATCAAAGATAGGCAGGTAGCCATGAAGCAATTAGCATTAAATATCATTTTATTATCATTTTGTTCTCCTGCATGTTGTGTGGATATTGAAAGATTCTCTTGAATTCACTCTCGAGATAATAGCTTTTCAGTAATAATCCTAATCATCATTCTCTCTTTAGCTGCCAAATGTTATGACTAATAATTTGTGTTCCTGTATATAACAGAAAATTGGTTCTCTGTGGATGAGAAGGAGCCTGTTGCGCATCTCAAAGTAGAAGTTATTGAAGCATCCGACATGAAAGTCTCCGACTTAAATGGTTAGTTTTTTCCTTTCCTTTTTTTTTTTTTTTTTTTTTTCAATCACAGCATGTCAGCAAGGTTATTAACACAAAAACTTTTTTTTCAGGGTTTGCTGATCCTTATGTGAAGGGCCAATTCGGTGTTTATCAATTCAAAACTAAGATACAAAAGAAGACACTGACCCCAAAATGGTTTGAGGAATTTAAGATCCCGATTATTACTTGGGATTCACCTAATGTGCTAGCTATTGAAGTTCATGACAAAGATATTTTTGTTGATGATACCCTGGGGTTTGTTTCCAAACTTCTTTATTGCATCATGCTTTCTAGTGCTGAAATATGTTACAAATTACAAACAATACTGTGATGATGCTGTAGAGGAATACTGATCAAGAGATTAGTTGATTACTAAACAGTGATGTCCTTCTTCCACTACCAATTGCTGTTTCTTATTACATTTATTTAATTTTGAAAAGCCTGATCGACAGTCAGGTCTTAGAGTTTACGAGCTGTGGTTACTAAACTTCACGTGATAGTTTCCTGGATCCAAAATCATCTTGCTGACCAATGATATTAGTGTCCATTTTATTTTCACTTATTTAGAACTTTGTTTTTCTTCTTTTTCTGATTTGATTCTCTTAAGTACTGTAAATTTGTGGGATTAACCAACTCTTCTTCTATATCCAGGAACTGTTCCATTAACATTGGTGAACTTAGGGATGGTGTGAGACATGACATGTGGTTGCCTCTTCAGAACATCAAAACAGCAGGGAGGCTGCATCTTGCAGTAACTGTGCTCGAAGTCAGTGGGGAGGTATCTTTTACTTCTTCCTAATTGTTCTCTTGATTGGTTCGATTAAGAAATGGAAGCAAAAAGATCGTAACTCTGTCTAGCTATTGGAGAAACTTTAACTGAGATTTGCACAAAATGCTCAATTGTGTATTCCAAGTTTTTGACTTGAGCTATATATATGCAGGGCAGTGATCCCCCAAATGTTCGGGAATCGGAAATGCCAAATATGGAAGATAAAAGAAATTCCTTTTCCAGTGAGACTGCTAATAAAAATTCCTTCTCGTCTTTATCATCAGAGAAATCTCCTAGGGTGGCCGATAATTATGAGCCCATTGATGTTGAAGGACAAAAAGAAACTGGTATATGGGTCCATCACCCAGGAAGTGAAGTTTCACAAACTTGGGAGGCTAGAAAAGGAAAGGGTCGACGTCTTAGTACCCAAATTCAAGGGGAGCCTAATGGGAGCAGCGGCACTGATGATACTCAAGATGATAAACATCCAATGCAATCAGTTCGCCGTGGTCTACGTAAACTTGGTTCAGTATTCCAGAAGAATCCCAAAAAGGAGGATAATTCAAGCAGCTTTACAGAGTCACTCCAAAGCCCAGTTACTCCACGTGTCAATCTAAGGGCGGTTAATGAAAAGGACATTGCGGTAAAATTTGTTGTCGAAGATGAAATTTCTGGTAAAGTTTCAAGTTCTGGAGAGAGTAGCTCAGGTAGCCCAGGAAAGGGCAGGGTGAAAGGCATGGCAAAGAGTTTCTTCAAACATGCTGAAAAATCAGTGAAGCATGCACTTTCACGTAAAGGTTCAAGAAAGTCACAGACTGGTTCTTGTGAGAGGGAAATCATAGCAGATTCCAACTCTTCTGATGATGATGATACTCCTCCCTCCCCAATAGTTGAATTGATACCAGTTGTCTCCAGGGATATACCTCATCCCCCTGTTAATGATTCGTTCACGTCAGATGAGAATTTGGTTCAGCCGCTTGCAAGTGCTCTAAGTAACATTCCAGAGGATACTGAGGACGAGGTGAAGAAGGTTGAACATAAAGACACAGAAAACATGCTTGAGAAGCCGGACGACCCTGAAAAAAGTGACAAGGGATTGTCTGAGCCATTAAAAGTTGAAGCTAGGTGATGCAGTTGCAGATTCGACGTAAAGAATATAGATCAAATTGCGATTGTTGTAAAAGGATAGCTCACACCATCCTACTTGTGGCTGAATTAAGAACTAGAGAATTAGGTTTGCATGTCCGAGGCACATTAATTTTCATGTTTGAACATCTGCCGAGATAGGTACTTTTGTTTTAGGTTTGTGAATCACATGCAAGGGACCTAGCTTTTATACCGTGGAAAGAGATCAGCTTCTACACAAGGATTTGAGAATTTGTAGCAGATGCAGGCTGATCTTTCATATTTGTAGATTGTTGGAGCGTTGGAGGAAGATTCTGATTTCTGTTTGTAAATATGTTGGAAAATATTCCATATATATGAAGTCGTTTTGGTATGGAAATTACCTCATACTAGGTAGCTTACCCGCGCGAGAGAGACATGCATCAATGATATTATCCCCTAATGGTCTAAACAAGTGAATTAGATCGAGGTTGAAGCTAGCTAGGCCCTCATGAGCGATCATCACTCATCAAGATGCTCTCCATCTCCTCTAAGCTCATTTTCTGTGAATCTTTATGATCATTCTTTTCATGGCCTGGTCAGCAGTTGGTGAATAATGCAAGTATTTTCTCCCAACCTTTAGATACATGCTAGATTGCAAGTCACAAAAATTAAACAAACATTCACATAATTTAAGGGATAATCAACTAACCTAGCTAGCCACCAATCTTGTTAACCTAAGTATCTTCAAATAATATATTCATTCTCTACGATTAATTAACTAACTTAAAATTATTTTTTACCTACACTTTATAATTCATATTTAGTATTTATCATAATCTATGTGGTTCTAAATTACTCATGTAATTCCATGTGAACTATATCATATGTAAAGTAATAAAAAAAATTAAAAATTACCAACGGTTTAACACTTACTTATTCACCTTAAATTACTACAATTCATTATAGATCAATATTTATTTAATGTTTTCTTTTCAAATATAGTAGATAACTGAGAAAACTAACATCTCTCAAAGTTTCATTTACAATTTCCTTGTTTATTTTCAAATTTCCGTCAATTTTCATAATTTTTTACAGCTATCGATATTTTCCGGAAATTTTCGTCAAAATTTTCATTTTTAGAAGGGTCGATATTTCCATGATCATCATTTTACTCCTTAACAAAGATGAAGGTTTCAAGATACAGAATCCATGCCTACTCAAAGTTCATCATCATCTTTCCAGAGACAGAGTTCCAAAATGCCTTGAGAAACAAAAATTACATCCTGATAAAATCAACGTACTTTACAAGTCATCGAACCCCATAATTTCAAACATCTAAAAAACTTGTATGATTCATTCTCTTTTTTACACAGACGGATTCTGTAAATTGTCATCTTATTCAAAACATGACCATTCTCTAACAAGAACTATGCAATGATATTTGATATATATATATATATATATATAGTAGTA
>NC_020495.1:28314192-28335345 GCF_000184155.1 Fragaria vesca subsp. vesca | reverse complement strand
ATTTGTTTTTCGATTTTGAGGGCCTTAAAGATCACCAAATTGGCTGAAATTTTGCAGAGATAATCTACACAAGATGATCTAGATATGTCTAGAAGGAAGTTTGAGGAAATTCGATCGGAAAGTGGTGCAAAAATGGAAATCCGCACCGAAACCTTCGGTGCGGACGTCCGCAGCCGAGAAGGCCTGTATATTTATATATATATATATATATATATATATTTATATATGTATGTATGTATCTAGGATGAAGCCAAGTTTCTATCTGTAAAATTGAAAACTTAACTTGAAGCTAATCAGTTTAAGCAGCAAGATATAACACGTACAAGATGGAGTAGCCTCAGACAACGGATCATGATAAGATACACATCTTCTTCGATCAGTCATCACTCATCAGGTAGTTCTCCATCTCTTCTAAGCTCACTGTCTGTGAATCTTTATGATCATTCTTTTTCTTAGCCTGGTCACGAGCATTCTGTTTCATTAGGCCTACCTCAAACTCCATAGCCCATGTTCGAAGTTCGTCTGATTTCTTTAAATCATTATGATCAATCTTTTTCATAGCCTGGCCAGCAATACGTTTCTCTATGTATACCTCAATCTCCATTACACACTTCCGAAGTTCGTCCGATTCCTGTGAACCTTCATGATCATTCTTTTCCATAGCCTGGCCAGCAATCTGTTGCTGTAGGTATACCTCAGACTCCACAGCAGTTTTTGGAGTATGTTCGTCTAATTTTTGAGTAGTGGTACTGGTTTCTTCTTCAAATAACTCAGGTTCAGGAAGGTCTCCATCTTGTTCATGATCATCACTTGCGTCGCAACTCATATCGTCTTCTTCTTGATCATCTTGATCTTCTGAATTCTTTTTTACCGATCTGCTTTTCTTTCTAAGAATACAAAGAACGTAGTCCTTTGCTTTACGTTTGTTTCTCAATACAGATGCATCAAGTTCAAACTCGTGCATTTGTTCCGACTCCTCCTTGTTTTCGTAGCGAAATCTTCTTCTCTTGCCAATCACCGTTCGAGAAGAAGCAGCAAGTACTCCCTTGGGGGGGTCTTCGCCTTTCCAGGTGCCGCTGTCGACTGTTCGATTTATGCGCTTGCCCCTTGCCCTTGGAGTCTTCGTCTTGTGCTGTGTGATGAAGTAGAGGCCTGTCCTTTCTTTGTCTTTCACTGATAATTCTTGGAAATAATCATTCCATATCTGCCATGGTTCTTTATTTCCATACAGATCACATAAAGGAACAAGCCCTTGGGGAAAGTCTTCTCCGTCGAGTTTGGGACGAAGATTATGAACAAGGAGTTGTTCCGTGTCTGGCCTAACCTTGTAGCTCTGAGGAAGATCACCGTCAACTGCCATGGAATTTTGTACGGACGAACACGAAGCGCACATATATACAATATACGTGCTTTCTTTCTGAGTAATGCTAGGTGAACCACCATTTGGAGAACCACCTAGAGCCCACCTGACGTGGCGGCTGATGTCAAAGCTTAATTTTTTACTCTTTTATATTTCTGTTTTTCTTATTTACTATAATTCTTGTTTCTTTTAGTTTTGTAATTACTTAATTCTGTTTTTATCTCTAAACCCTATTTTTTAGTTTGTTTGCTTTGACGTTTTCTTTTTCATGTTGATCTCCTCTCAGCCCTCACCTCCTCTCAATTGATCGGCTCTTCTTAATCAAGCATCGGCAATAAAAGTTTTGCCCTATGCCACACAAGGTTCTTAATCAAGCATCGGCAAAAAAGCTTTGCCCTATTCCACACAAGAAAGGGGGATTTTTGTTGGGTGCTGCTAAATGTACCTAGCAAATTGCTATGTAGACCCAGCAGTGAAAAATTTACCACTAATCTTTCAATATTACCCTCTCATTTTAATTTATTAAAATAAAATACGAAACTGACTCTTTAGTAAAAAAAAAAAAAAAAAAAAAAAATACAAAGTATGGCGATGTGGCCTAGTTCTCCTCTTTCTTCGTCCTCTTCTTTCGTTTTACCCAGATCAGATATTGAATATGTAGGACCTCCATCTCCATGTTGTTATTATGAAATTTAGAAATGACTCATCAATCATGTATATATTTAATTCATCCTCTTATAAGAGACATGAGATCATAAAGATCTCAGATGATTGTAACCACACACTTCTTCAAAGAGACCAAAACCCAGCAACGTCTGCAACAAGATGGTTTCTCCTCATAAATTATAGTGTTAATTAACCACTCAATATATGATGAAAGAATGGGGATTGAACAAGGAGGAGAATAGAATCAATAGATCGAATTGGAAGAATAAATAGTGGGGATTGAAGATGGAAGTGGAAGAACTCTACATGTAGAAAATTTGGTTTTCGTTTTTATGTTTGTTTAACAAAGAGTTTTCTTATTATCTAAATGAGAGGGTAATATTGAAAGATTGGTGGTAAAATTTTCACTGCTGGGTCTACATAGCAATTTGCTGGGTACATCTAGAAGCACCTTTTTTGTTTTGTTTTTTGTTTTGATACGAGGAAGATGGAGTTCATTGGTTGGTTTCTTACGAGAAGAAGTCATTTTGATCAGTCCTTTCTTCAGCCTTCGTTATTATGGCAGGCCACCACAGCAAACAGCTTTATTCTCTAAACCCTATTTAAATCAGCTAGGAATCCTTTTCTATTATCTAGTGGATGTTACCATGAGTTTTTGGCTTTTGGATGAAGTTTTGCATGACGTTGTGACCATCAAAGTAGGAGTAGTTTATGCCTCTGAGCTCTGACGCTCATCTGGAAGTTCTATTGCTAATGAGAAAAAGCTCTATTGATATTTGATCTTTCAAAACTTGTTTCAAAATCATTAAGCATCAAGTTGTTCAATGCATGCTAATGTGCACTGGGTTTCTGGTAACACTTTGTTTTGGACTGTATATCAATATGCTGCCACGATTAATTACATGAGGTTTCCATCATTCAATAGCTGACATATACTCAATTTTAAAAATTTAAAGATTCATCATGTTACATACTGAAGAAAGATTCATCAATATGCGAAACCCTTCTGTTTCTAATGACAAGAAAAGTTGTACAAATAAGAACATTACATTAGGTACTTTAAATAAACTGTTGAAAAGAAAATTGGGACCTCTTGGTCTGAATGATTGTTCTGTATAATAGTGTGAGATGAAAACGTCTTTAAACTGAAATATGGGGTACATATGAAATAGTGAAAAATAAAAACAAGAAGTTCCAGTGAAATTAAGCTTCAGTCATTGGTTAAAACTGCACTTTGGTCATTCTCTTCACTCGAACTAGATCACATACTATACCTGCATCAGATGAATTTCAGAGAGTAAGAAAGATAGTATGTACAAATTAATAGTAAATTAATACAAGATTCGAATACATACCTTCAGTCTTTGTTTTTTTCTATTAGATTGTTTCCAACAATCTTCTGGATGGTACACGCACTCTTTTTGGGTTGACATCATTTTGTGAGGGTGGAAAATCCTTTAGGAAGCAAGCATACAATATATCATAAGGATGTATATATCTAAGCTCAGAAATTATGATCCTATGTAGTTAACACAATTAAAACAAGTCACTTTACCTTCAATCCTTCTCCTTCATGATCAGAATTTTTATTGGATGATACCTTATTTCTCCGATTTTGTTTTTTGTTTTTGACCCCTTGCGGTTGTTCTTCCTGAGAATCATTTTTTTTCAATGGCGGGCGACCTCTTGTTCTTGACCCCTACAAAAGCAACATAACAATACATAATTCAATATTTTTCTTAGAAATGAAATTAACTCTAAAAAAAAATTACACAATTAAGTTGCATGCCTTTGCTCCTAGTTCTTCATTAGTACCAGTCTCGCCACATTTTTTCTTTTGTTCTCTTTTTCGCTTCTTTCTTACTTCTTCCTCGACCTTAGACATCTTCCTTTTAGATGGTGGGCGACCCTTTCTCTTATTTACCAATGGAGTAAGTATATGTTGACTTGGATTTGAAATTCCATCAGCGTCACTCACGTTTCTGTTGACAGGTGAACTTGGTACTGGTTCAGCACCACCACAAGCACCAGAGTTCTTGGACTCATGTTTGGACAGTTCTTCCTTTAGGTTATTCAACCAAGTCATAACAATCATGCACTTATCTTCATAATCATATGCTGAGTCCTTAATGTCGTCAAAATTCTTCTGCATCATGTCAAGCCTTCGTGACTCAGGCCTAGCATCCCATCCGCCATAACTAATTTGAACCCTTGTGTGACATCTTTTCACATCCTTCCTCCACCTTCTCATGATACATTTATCTGGAATCATGTTTTTCTTATGACGAATTAAAACATATATTGCATGTCTGCACAATATACCTCTAAACTGAAAGAGGCAACAATTGCAGTTAACTTCATCATTCTCATCATTGAATGAAACCTGAAAGTGAACAACTTTGTTCATCTCCCCAATCTTGATATCTTCAGAAATTATGTATTGTGAAATTGAATTATCCACTTCAACAGAAATAAAGTCACAATACATTTTACCTGTCAATTCATCTCGAAACTCTTTGAACTTCGAAGTTGTGTAAATGTCTTGTGCTTGTTTTTCCATATTGTAATGAGTTGCACCGGGAAGACTGTACGAGAAACACTTGAAATCTTCATAGTTTTCTTTTTCCACCTTGCTTCTCAATGCATTTTCATATTGCTCAACAAATTGCTTCAAGATAGTCTTGGAATTGACATGGCCATCAAAAAATGAATTCATACTTTCACTTCGCTGTGTGGTAGACATTAGAAACTATTCTTTCTGGTTCCTTGAATAGTTTCTAATTTCCGCTGCGCAGTTCATATTTATAGATAATGAAGGCTAGGTAATAAGGTAAACCTAATCCAGGTGGGAGAAGAAGGAATATTAGACACATGCACACGTATAGTCCAGATAAACCTACTGAATACCCTTGATAACTATTCATCGATCAACACCATCCATATTGTGGAGCTAGCTTAATCGATCATATATGTGGGCGTGATTAATCTGCTTGGCATGCGAGATCAGTTAGGGCAGTCGTCGCATGCACGGCATCAATGCATGCCCACCGTATCTCTGGCTAGGTTGCATGCATGCACCACTACGTACGTACTATATCGAATCCTTAAGCAATCGTTGGAATTTGGAAATGCTACAAGCCAAACACATATTTGTTTCTTGTCTTCTTGAATAGTTTCTACTTATTGTTGCGCAGTGATGGACTAGCTAGTGTGCACTACGAAATCGTTAATCTTCAGCTTCAAGAAGCCTAGCTAGCTAAATCTTAGCTACATTAATACTCGTACGTACGTATTAGGCTAGCTAGTAACCCTATTTCCTTTTTCCTTTCGATGAGTAGTAACCCTAATCCCTTGAGACGTACGATCCACATGTGGATATATACGATTGATCTGCTCATCAATTAGTTGAGTGAAATGTACAATATGAAAAAAGATGTAATGACAATCCCTTTCTCATGAAGTTAATTAACTAGAAACCATGAAGCTTCTTCGGAAACATGAGTCCATCACTAATCTGCAATGAAAATGTCCCATTTCTTTTGTAGAATCAATGAGCTAGACTCGTATTTGAATCAACATGTTTCTTACGGCTTTAAGCCAGCTATAGCCGGCCATAACAACCCAACAAATTCTAGTTGATGACAAGTGCTATTATAGTCGTATCCTTTTTGCTTAATTTAATCTACAGTTAATAACTCACAAGTTAATCAGATAAGGGTTGAGACTGTCGGTATGGTTGGTTGGTATGGTGTTTTGTCCGGAATCACAGTCAATCGATTGACTTGCTCGTTTTCAACAATTTTGGTTGCTGTGTATTATTCTTTTTATTTTTTGGATAGAGCATTGCTTATATTTAAATTGTTCCTTTTGGAAGAAGAGGTTGGTGGTCACTAGCCACTACTCACACATGTACAGAAACATTTTACTTAATTTTTTTCGAGGGAATCAATCACTACTATACAGAAAGAGAGTTCTTTTTCTTTTCCTTTTTTTTTTTTTTTTTTTGTAACAGGATACAGAAAGAGAGTTTGAATAGCAGGACTGTACATATATATATTTTAATGACGGAAAATTAATTTAATCATATTCCCACTCAATCCTTATTATAACTCATATCTTTGGATAGTCTATCTGTAAAGATTTAATCATACTCCCACTCAATCCGTATTATAACCCATATCTTTGGATAGTCTATCTGTAAAGATTGCCGCCGGCACTGCGCGCATGTGAGTTAATCCTTGTGCTGTGCCGGTCTTTATATATATGGACTTGGACTCTTGGAGTGTGTTCTTTGTTATGAAACTCAGGTGGTGGAGTTAGCACAATGGGCTTAGAGGTGAAGGTTGAAGTTCTTCACAAAGAAACAATTAGTCCTTCTTCTCCAACTCCTCACCCCCTTCGATTTTCACCCTTTCTGTTTTCGATCAGTTTTCTCCCACAGTTTATTTCCCACTACTTCTCTTCTACCCCAATACTGTTCAACCTCGCGATCGTGAGCTTAATAGTATTGATCCCCAAAGTTTGGTTGTCGAAAGAACCAAGCTTCTGAAAACATCACTCTCTGAAACCCTAACTCGCTTCTACCCCTTTGCAGGAAGAATCCACGATCATGCTTCAATCTGTTGCAATGACAAAGGAGCTGTGTTTGTTGAAGCTAAGGTCAAGTGTTCCATATCAAGGGTCTTGGAAGAACCCGATCTTGAGTTTCTAACAGAATTGATTCCTAAGTTGGAATCTACTGATGAAGGAGAAACAGGCTATGTTCTTCTAAATGTCCAGGTCAACTTCTTCGAGTGTGGTGGAATCGCTATTGGATTCAACGTTTCTCATAAGATGATTGATGCCTACACACTCAGCACATTCATCAATAGTTGGGCTGCAACTTCGCTTGGCTTTGGCACCAGTGATCATACAGTGTTTCCTTCACATCAATACGTTGGCGCAGCTTCTCGTTTCCCACCACTGGATCTATTCAAGCCACCGCCACAGTTTGGAAAACTTGCTAAAGAAAAGTGTATAACAAAGAGATTAGTGTTTGAATCCTCGAAAATTGCATATCTCAAGTCTGAAGCTGCCAGTGCTGCCGTGCCTAATCCGACGCGAGTCGAAGTCGTGTCAGCACTGATTTGGAGAACTGCTATGAAAGCATCAAGTGCGAACTCGGATTCTGTAAGATCATCATCAACATGGTTGCAAATTGTGAATATGCGGAACATATTGGCGCAGCCATCTGGGAAAAACTTGATGGGGAACCTTTTGGGATTCTTTGCAGCAAGATCGACTGGAGGAGGTGAAAGCAATGATGATCTTCAGGGCTTAGTTGCTGCGATGAGGAAGGGGTCTGAGGAATTTAAGGTGAAGTATGGTACTAAATTTGTTAGTGGGGAAGATGTAAGTAAACTCATGAACGAGTACGGGGAGGACATGCAGAAGTATGATACAGAGTGCTATTGTTCCACCAGTTGGTGCAGGTTTCCTTTCTATGAAGCCGATTTTGGATGGGGGAAGCCACTGATGAGTGTTCCTGCAACTGTAGAACTCAAGAATTTGATTACGCTGATGGATACGAGCGATGGAGGTGGCGTAGAAGCACGCTTGACTTTGAAGGAAGAAGACATGGCCATATTTGAAAAGAATGAGGAGCTTCTCGCATTTGCTTCTCTAAATCCCACTGTCACTTAGTGCCTAAAACAGAAAAGCTAGCCTCCTCTTGTGCTTCTTACTTCTTAGATTATTGTTTGCTGTTATCACGGGTCTCTGTCTCCATGTTCTTTCGATATTTTTCTGTTTTCCTAATTGATTTTCTTTCTCATATTGTTGTATGATTAATGCTTATCTCAATGAACAAAATCTTGATTCAAATTAAGTAGGTAATTCGAGAGGGGATGCCATAGTTAATTTGATGTTTTGTCCAGAACTAGTCGATCACTGTATTGACCAACTTGTGAAAAAGGTCAAAAAGCACAGATTACTCTCTGCAGTGTCTAATTTGTTTGTTTTTGGCCATTCTCAAAGTCATCACTACATTTCCGGAGTTGAGGTTGGTTAAGGTTGTTAAAGGTCTTATCTTAGGGTCCCAAAAGCTAAATGGAATAAGAACATTATGCTCTAGATAAGTAGGACTATATATGATAATGAAAACTATTAAACTCCCACTCAAATGTTATTAAGATAGAATAACGTAATGATTCTGCAAATGTCAGAACGGGGTCTGCATTGGAAAGGGAATATTCTTTAATCCCAATAGAAAAAGGGAAAAATTAGAGTTGCAACCAAATGGAGGAACAATGCTTCACATACTGTTTGCCTCAAAAATCGCCTCGGCCGAAAAGAGAGGCCGAGGGACTCGAAGGTACGATTGTCCTTCTTGATTGCGTGGGCGTGCCAACTCGCGGCCTGTTGGCCAAGCGAGGTTTTGATTAATTTTGCGCCTAATCTGACTTCTTCCAAGAGATTGTAGGCCAAGGAAGGAACTGTCTCGGCCTTTAGGTTCTCTTGTCTTTGTTACAAAGACTTTTGGCGTTTCCACCGGTAATGGCTCTATTTTTTGTTTTCTAATAAAGATTTACGAGAATTAAAGTGCGAAAAGTAAAAGAACAAGAATCTAATAAAGACGAAAATTTAAATTGCATGAAACATAAATTGCATGAAGTAATTGAGATAAATTAAAGTGTATGAATTTAAAGACGCGGAAGAGAAATTGCATGAAAGTAAAGTGCGGAATGTAAAGAAAGCGATAAAGTGCGGAATGTAAAGAAAGCGAATAAAAAGAAGAAGAGAACTATGCTAGAACATGGATAAAAAGATTGATATTGTAGAGAATTTGTAGAGAATTTGATAGAGTTTGTATTGAAGTGTTGTTTGTGTTGGTCAGGGACCTTTTACAATGAGGCTGAGGGTCGAATATATACAAGTATAAACATAAAAATTAGAAAGGAAATAACCAATTTAATTCAATGAGTATTTCGGTCTTAATGACCGAAAGAAATATGTTCCATATTGATTCTCCTTGATTACTTTCTTCTTGCGGAACTGTTGTAATCGATTTTCTCTTAATTACAAAATATCGTCTTTGATGCCTTCAAACGCGATTTAATTCTCGGTTATTTCCTTCCTCAATTTATATCGGCAATTATGAGAAATCGCCGATATTTCCTTCCTCGATTGTATATCGGCAATTATGAGAAATCGCCGATATTTCCTTCCTCGATTATATATCGGCAATTATGAGAAATCGCCATTATTTCCTTCCTTTTTAATTTCTTCTCTAAAGGTTAACATCTAATAGAATTTTATTATGAAATTCTATTGAGATATTGCCAATAAAGCACCAAATTTTCCTTATCTATTGGCCAATATTTCAAGGGCCGATTTACCAAAAACAGGTGCAAACACATACAAATGATACAACGCAAATAGAAGAACAAACAGAACTGAATCATCCGATAAACTTAAGCCAAAACGTTAGAAACAAGACATACTGCCTAAAATATCTGAAAAACGTATGAGAACAAGTTCATCTCGCTGACAATAGTAATAGATGGATAGACAAACTGCCTGTCATATTCGAAAGTTTGGGTGACCAAGTTCATCTTGCCGAAAATAGAACGTAATAGATGGAAAGAGCAAGGTCATCCCACAATCCACTATGTCATTCCAGTTAAGAACAATGTAATATCAGCAAGAGCATCAGTCACTTGATTCCCCTCTCAGAATATATGAGAACGTTTCTGATTCCCCTATCAGCAAATTTGAGGACGTTTCTGAATTCTGATTAATTGGACATAGTAGCATAACATATTTGACTATTTGAGTGGTGTAATCAACTAATCATAAAACCTCGCAAAGCTGTCATCACCCACCCCCAACTAAATAATAGTACTGAGCTGGTGACTAAAAAAGTTTTTTGCCGCTCTGGAGCTGGTGAGAATGAACAGCCACCAAAGCGGAACTCCTCCTTCTATTGGCCTCTAGTGCAGCCATAGATTTTGACTCGATGCTATTAGATTAGGCCGGATGCCATCTAAAAAAATTAAAACTTTTCCTTCTCAATCATGATCCATAACTTTGCATTTGAAAAATCTAAAACCTACCAACCTCTGTCCGGCCATATTAGCATCGTGACGTAACGTTTACAGTGGCTTTATATGAAGGTGTTAGTTGTTACGAATGAGTTATGAAAGAGAGGTCGTGGAGCTACAAGATGAGCTTAGAGGTCAAGGTTGAAGTTTTTCACAAAGAAAGAATTACACCTTCCTCTTCAACTCCTCACCACCTTAGAAATTTCAGCATCTCAATTTTAGATCAGTTTTCTCCTTCAATTCATTTCCCTCTCATTCTGTTCTATCCCAACGATAGTGATACTCATGAGGTCAATCATATCGATCGCCCATGTTTGGTTGTTGAAAGAACCAAGCTTCTGAAAAGATCACTATCTGAAACCCTAACTCGCTTCTACCCCTTTGCGGGAAGAATCCAGGATCATGCTTCAGTCTGTTGCAATGACGAGGGAGCTATGTTTCTTGAAGCTCGGGTCAACTGTCCCATATCAAAGGCATTGGACAAACCCGATCTTGATTTTGAAAAAGAGTTGATTCCTAATTTACAATATGCTGAAGGAGACTCCGGCCAGGATATTCTACTAGTCCAGGCCAACTTCTTTGAATGTGGCGGGGTAGCAATCGGATTCCAGGTTTGTCATAAGATCATCGATGCCTTCACATTTAGCACATTCCTCAACAGGTGGTCTGCAACTTCCCATGGTCTGGAACTTCCTCCAGATCAATATGTTGGTGCAGCTTCTCGTTTTCCCCCACTGGAGTAGTTCAAACATCTACCGTTTCTGAAGATTGCTAATGAAAGGTGTACAACAAGGAGATTCTTGTTTGAATCCTCGAAGATTGAGTCACTGAAGTCCAAAGCTGCCAGTGCTGCGGTGCAAAATCCCACGCGGGTAGAGGTCGTGTCAGCGCTTATTTGGAACTGTGCGATGAAAGCATCAACCGCATACTCACGTTCTGCAAGACCATCATCATCGGCATGGTTGCAAACTGTGAACATGCGGAAAATATTGGCGCAACCATCACCGGACAACTTGATGGGGAACCTTTTGGGGTTCTTTCCAGCAATATCTATGAAAGGGGAAAGTGAGGATGGTCTTCAAGGCTTGGTTGCTGCAATGAGGAAAGGGACAAATGAACTGAAGGTGAAGTATGGTGCTAATGGTATAGGTGTGGACGATATAAGTAGACTCCTGAAAGAGTATGGAGAGCTGTTGCAAAAGGGTGATAGAGAGTGCTATTGTTCCACCAGTTGGTGTCGGTTGCCTATTTATGAAACTGATTTTGGATGGGGAAAGCCATTGGTGAATAGTCCTGCAATGGTAGAAATCAAGAATTTGACTACCTTGATGGATACCAGTGATGGCGTGGCATAGTAGCACGCTTGACATTGAAAGAAGAAGACATGGTCGTATTTGAAAATGATGAGGAGCTGCTTGCATATTCTTCTATAAATCCCCGTGTCGTGTAGTTTGTGTGCCTAGGGCCTAGCTAAAATAAAAAGCCCTCTCTTGTGCTCCCTAGCTGATGTTTAATTTGCTGAGAATTCTGTTTCAATTTGCTGAGGTGAAACTGAAGGTTCCATCAATGGAGTGACATGCAGATGATGCAGTTAATCGATTTATGGCTGTGGTGGATTTTGTGGTGGTGATGAGTGGGAGTTGCGTTGGTCATATGTTACTATTGGGGATGAAAAGGAGATAGAACAACATATGTACGTAGTTTGAAGAGTGAAGGACTTTAATTATAGTTCTACTTACATCAAACATGGATCAAGACCTTTGTAACATAAACCACATTTGTCTTTGATTAATGAATTATTCATTTCTCTCTTAAAAAAACACACAAGTCATGCTTGATATATGACTATTATAAGAAGACTGTTCTAGGATATTCTGTATCTTTCTAGATATTCTTTATATGTGCCTTGGCCTTATGCCAATAGGATATATAGTTATACTAGATCTATGCATTCATATTCTTACCATATTGGTATTGTGTAATTCCCTATATAAAGGGCTCATATCAATGAATAAGATGATGATTCTCTTGCTATCTCTCTTTCTCTACACTTTATACTTCATCACATTATCATGCACTTTGTTCTAACCCTAGAGCCAATAGCCCACCATTTGTTTTCCAAACCCTAAAATCGGACAGCCTTATTTTCCCGATTTCCAACCAAAATTCCGACTGCCCTCTGTCGGAGTTTTATATCCCCAGAAAGCTCTCTCTGTCCCGGATCCAACGCCGCCGGTCTCACCCTGAGAACCGGCCGGAAAGTCTCCGAACCGGCCGCTGGAAGATTCTAGACTGCCGCTGCTACCGACCACCCGTTCGCCACCTTCCCTTGCTCCGATCAATCTGAAATTTTGACAGCAGCTTCCCCATCCAGAGTTGCTCCTCCTGTCAAATTTTCAGCCCCAAATTCGAAGTATAAGTAGGCAAAACGTTGTTTCTCCTCTCGGCAGCCTCTAGAAACCAAAGATTTCAAGATTGCTCGTCTTCCAAAGAAACCAGAAAGGTATGTTTTGAAACCTTAAACTTTTTCAAGTTCAATAACTCAGGGAGGATAAAATCCTTTCCTCCCTTCTCCATCTCCATTCTATGCTTGGAATTTTGTGTGTGCAGGTACCAAAAATCCCGGAATTTTATTTGCGGGTCAAGAGTGTGTTTGATCACTCTTGCTTCTTTGTCCGGGTTGTGTATGATCAACCCCAACCTTTCTCCGGATTGTGTTTGATCAATCCGAGGCCTTTTCCGAATTGTGTTTGATCAATTCGCGGCTTTTTCCGGATTGTGTATGATCAATCCGAAGGACAAACCATTAAAAGCATTATTTGTGACCTCTATCGAGTCTCATAACAGCTTGGTTTTGTATGCAAGAGCAACGTAACATTCTGCTCATTGAGTTTTGACGTACTCGATACCTAAGGCGAATCTTCGCTTGGTATCTATGGAACCTTTCACTGAAAATGATTAAACCACATATTTTGACCCCCAGGTTAACAAGCCTAGATGCCGAGATTTCACATCTCATGCGCTCAAAGTCTTTGACGCGCCACATCGACAAAAGCCTTCAATGGCAATCTGTGCAAAAAGTAATGACCACAAAGTACTGTGGAATGCACTCATGGAGCGTTTCTTGAAACGTTCATATAACTCTACTTGTTGAGTTATTAGTCAAGTGGATTGCTTACCACCTTAATTAACTACATATTGTCGATGATCTTTTGTGGCATCATGATCCATAATCTTTAGCGGATTCGATCATCATCAAGTTCTCTAAGTCCTCCAAGTTGGTTTGGAATTACCAACGAGACTTGATTTTGATCATATAAACGAGAATTGTACATACGTTAATGCGATAAACCTATTTGGGATTATCCCTTAATGTGGGGACAACAATATGGGTCATGGCAACAGCAGAAAACGTCATGCCGATGTCTAGAAAAGAGGGGGAGGTGTCGCCGGCTCTAATAGCGACACTCCCGGTCTAGACACCATTTTGTCAAAACTACTCACGTCAGCACATGACAATGCAACCGTTGTGGATCTTCGGATCACTGGTTCAAGATTGTCAAGCTCCTTCAAATTATGAATGCATACAAAAAGTACGAAAAATCAACAGCTCTAGCTACCCCTGACTTTGATGTCATTGGTTAGACATTGATTTTCTTTCCAAGCTATATGTAATAAGACATCGTATCGATGTCCTTTGTTTATTCGAGACCTCGATATATACTCACATTAGCAATAATATATGAATGCTTTGGGAATTTTTTCGAAGTGAAACTATTCTCCTCTTATGGTTCATATTGATTTATAAAAAAGATGTATATTCTTACATCGTCCTTAGAGACATGGCATATTGTGCGGATTTTGGTCCCTTCTTTTGAAGGTGACTCGTGGCACTGCATCCTCAAAAAGGATTGCCCACGTGTTTTCGGTTAAGTCTTCTACCCTATAGCGGATTTTCCATCATCAATTGTTCAACTAGGCTCATCCAAGCTCAGTGTGATGTCTTAGAATTGTCCGAAATTAAGGAGATAGTGGTTTCAAGTGTGCCTCGCACTACCGACCCTCCACGGACATGCCTGGTCATACTGACTTGGAGTTACCGAAAGCTTTTGATTTTGGATCCCCTACGCTATTAAACCAATTGCCGTCTTGCAAAAGACGTTGAAGACTTATCAAAAATCGGAAAATTATCATCATGATCTAATCCTCTAGGTCCTCTGAGTTAGTTTATATTCATGTCAGGGAGCTTTTGCTAACTAGTCATGGAGTTTACGACCTTAGAATGACCGAAAGAACTTGGTTTTGATCATACACACGTCACTTGTGGCTAAGGCAAAAGCCTACACGCCCCTTGCAAGCTTCACAGCTTCGCACATGCCAATTCTGCGAAAAACAGCAATCTGTCCCTTCTAGACAGTCAACTTCGTTTTAGCTTTGTGAACAGCTCCGGACGAACCAGACAGTGAGCTTTATATCATTGGAAAGCTCTATGAGTCTAGTTTTTAGAAATTTTCGCGGTTCGTCCATATCTATTTTAACGAGAAAGTTATGGCTGTTTTAGTGCGCAAAGGTCATTGTGCGCGGAAATTTTTATGCACTCTCGGGATTGCAGCTTTTCGTAGCTTCTTGCAATCCTTCTAAATGGTTCAAGTGGAACTATTAACTAGCCTATCTACTCCTTCTTGTAGATATGCCTCATCGAGACATTGAGTGCTTCGCAGATAGTGGAACTATCCACAACATTCTAAAGAACCGGCAACTATCTTTGGATTTTGTGTCTTTGTAAATCTTCTGTGACTACAATGATTGAATCATACCGGTCATTCAAGGACGCGGTTTAGCTTAAATCTTGATGCCTCATGGCACCATGATCAATGTCACAGATACCCTCTATGCATTGAGAGGCAATCGAACCATATTGAGCTTTAAAGACATTACTGCTAATAGTTTTCATTTGAAAACACATTGTGAGAATGAACAAGAATTCTTTCGTGTATACCTTCTCATGAATGCGGACTGAAGCGCATTTTGGAGAAATTCATGAGTCAATCTAGTGGACTGTATGTCACTATGATTCGAATATCGAATCCCATGTTGTTGCCAAACATGATATTTGGGACACTAACTTATATAGGCTTTGGTTTGACCAAATTGGTCAACCTGGAAGAGATATAATGGTCCAAATTTTGAGAAATTCTCATGGACATCCATTCTTCCGCTCAAAACGAAGATATTCGAGATCTAGCATCACCATGAAGCATGGTGGTGACCCGGGGGACATTGACGTCACCCAAACACGACTCTAACTTCTTGGAGGTCGTCCGTTCAATTCCTCAAGCAATTGAGGTGCACCGGCCTTCCCTCGATGTCGCATTGACCCCCTGCAATGCTCATTCCTCGTTTTGAAAGCCTATTCTTTAGCTAAATTAGGAGTGAGACCCTCCTACGCTAAATGACACAAAAGTGAACATTCTATTCTTACATCAAACTATGTAGATAGATACAACCAACTTGCGGACACCTTTTATGCTTTATAGTGTTGGTTGAAGTGTTAGCACACTGGTCACATGTTACACTATTATCTACTGTTTATGCTGCTTATATTTCTACCGGCTCACTACCCATTCTTTAAAGAAGTTTATCGGGATGTAAGTTGAAGTGTCCTGTACCCCATGGTCACACGCAATACTGTCTCATCGAGGCTACGACTAAGCAACTTTAGCTTGTCGCTCGAACATTATTGATGCACACCAATTTTTCTATTGCGTCTTGGGGCTATGCAATATTTGCATGCAGCTTTACTATTCATCTACGACCCACCATCATTGAATATTTTTGTACTACAGCTCGTGACTGTGTACCAGGATTGCAATCCTTGAGCTCAAACAAGATTGAAATGGATCTCCAATCCTTGAGCTCAGCTAGATGTTATTTCTAGGTGCCAAATCGCATTGCCACTACGTACAATGATGGGTCATTTGAGATGAATAAATATTTAGGTTGGATGTGAACCTCTACCTATAAATCCGCATATGTAGAAACCTTGTCAGGCAATCTCATTCACCGCTAAATTGCGGATTGTCACTTTGATAAGACAATATTCCCGCCGTTAGGGGGAGATAAGAACACAAGTGTTCAAGTGGAACGACGTGAATTGTCGTGGTTTGTCCCCACTAAGTCTCATCTTCATCCCAAATGGTTAAAGTGTTAAAGTGACGAGATCACATGCTGCAAATATGTCTGTAAGGATTGATGTCCTATTCAAAGGACATGGCGCGACCAAAAGGTGTTGGTCTTGACGTCATCACCATGGATGGTGATATAGTGACGCCATATAATGGCAAAATTGGTGTCACAAGGCCGTGTGGCTCCCCAAAAGGAGGGAGGCCCTTAGGTTCGATATATTCTCTCACTAGGAAGAAAGCGAGCTTGGCATAACCTGATCCGTTGATCAGTGATACTCAAATCCGTCTCATGAAGTCTGAATTGTGATTATCGTTGGGGGACGCCTTAACGTCAAATCCAATCCATATAGAGATCTCTACAAGTATTACACTAGTGTACATGAGGACGTGAGATAATGAGTCTACTATCGAAACACCCTTCGTTGATGGATATCAACTTAGTTGATTGGCCTAACAGAAAGATGCGATCCAACATTAACAAAGAGATAGGTCCTTGGGCAGGTGATGCTGACACCGCAAGCTAAACCCTATCAACTATACCTTTGTTAGATAGCGTAGTGAGAACAAGAGTTTAGACTCACCTTATGGCGCAAGGTCTCTCACTATCACGCACTGTGATTGACTACGATAAGATATGCTTTCGTAATGGATGTCATTGAACTCCACTACTTTGTCAGTTTGGTAGTTTCCGAATAACTGAACAAGCAGCCTATGAATGTGGTCATAATAACATCTTTATAGGATCAGAGATATACATGAAGGTCTTAAACGGACTTCATTCATCCGAATCAAGTGGCTCTAAACCACAAGAGCATGCGTTTGCTAAATGTATTGAAATGCACATGGACTCTACTTGATTTGGAAGGGATATGGTGAATTATGCCTTTTCGTGTTCATTCCAGATTTACATGGACTCTTGATGGATCAAGAGATGCCAATATGTATCAACATCTGAAGAAAAAGATCTTGGGAAGACACAGTCTCGATAAGGCACTCGATGACTGTATTGATGATGATTTTCCATCAATCGGCTTAGGCGCTCTATAACTAGTGAGGCCTACATATACTCCTATGATTAGTCAAGGTCTTTGCTCTAAAGAGAGATCCGTTGTTTTGTCTAAAGCAAGATGACAAATATGTGTTAAGAGATGGAGTTCCCATCTAAGTACAATAAGACGCATCAATGTACTCAACACAATACGAAAGACTTGACATCTCATTCGCTATGAAAAGTACGTTGTAAAACTAAGTGTAGCTATGCGCCCACGCAATGCCAATGTAATGGCAGTAACTCCTTTTTCAATACTTAATGGTATGAAAGGTTGAGGCTTATTCTATCCCTACATAAGAAAGACACATCAATAGCGAAATCAGAATTTGCCAAGTTTCGTAGGTCAACTTCCACGGGACCTACATGAAATCTCACTCACTGGAAAATGGTGAAATTGGTACCATTGGAAAGGTCTATGTGTCTACTTTCCAGGGACACCAACCATTTGTTCATACCTATCATATTGAGTGAGTTATGGCCGTTTTCGTAAAGTATGACGAATCTGTCCGAGAATCTAATTTTGGCACAACAGTCAACTTTGACGGGACTTTGTGAATAGCTCCTGATGAACCAGAACTTGTGTAATATACAGTTGGAAAGCTAAATGAGTCTAGTTTCCAAAACCGTTTACGGTTCGTTCATATGTATTTCCTACGACTGTTCTAGTAACTGAAGTTTTGAGTTCACAAGCGGCCTTCTCCTCAAGATCTAAGTGTAAAAGATCATTTGAGGACAATACGGCATGATTTAGTTAATCATTGCCTAATGCCACATTTGAAGACATGTTAAAGAGCATTGACATATGCTAAGTTGTTGAAATTTCCGTGATTAGTAAGAATCAGGAAGAGCCCTATGATTGATGTAAAGATCAGGGGGAGGTGCAAACTTCAGGGGGAGTCTAGCACATACATACATGTCACTATCAAATGTGAAGGGTGCGTTGTACCTTTTTTCTCCTACGATCAAGGTTCAGTTTTTCTCCCACAGGGTTTTTGTGACTTGACGAGGTTTTTGACGAGGCAACAGATCAGCACCATCGGCATATCAGCGCGCGGCACAAGGGGGAGTGTTCTAGGATATTCTGTATCTTTCTAGATATTCTTTACTGTGTGCCTTGGCCTTATGCCAATAGGATATGTAGTTAGACTAGATCTATGTATTCATATCCTTACCATATTGGTATTGTGTAATTCCCTATATAAAGGGCTCATATCAATGAATAAGATGATGATTCTCTTGCTATCTCTCTTTCTCTACATTTTATACTTCATCAAAGACATATAATTTCTCAATAAAATACATTGAGACCAACCTGAATGAATTGATGCAAGAGTTTCCTGAGTTCCCCTGATCCTATATCAAACTAAAGGTTTAATTTTGATTGTTAATTTCCATATTTTTGTCAAAATTATTGGTTTATGTATCTTAGATTGCTATGGGCTTTGTTAAGTTTAATCGTTTATAATGATTTTGAAAAAAGATTGCTTTTGACTGAGATATGAATTTGATTGTTTACCTTTATATTTCCCATTATTGCTTCTTATACTGGTTGCCCCATTTTTTTATCATCTTCTGTAAAATTAGCTTGAGAAGCGTCCTTGCTTTTTTTTTTTTTGGTTCCATAACAGAGCTTCATAATGTTAGAATGCGTTCCCTTTTATTAAATTAACATGCATATTATGGTTGCCTTATAGAAACCTTAATTCTTCCCTCCTTTGTTGGAGGCCTCTAGAAATTTAGTAGGATTTCATAGTAGGGTGGTTGTTTTGATTGAATTATTTTCAGAATGGTTTGTTTGATTATTTCCACTGGTCTCAATACTCTTCTTCTGTACCAAACTATTGTTCTAGAGAATCCCTTTGTAATTCTTTGAAATTTGATGTTGCAATATTTATCACTTTGCCTTTGCAGATTACCGGTAGATGACGAAATTCATGTTACTCTTAGCAATGGAAGAAGAACATGTGAATGCCCAGTTGCAAAAGAATGGAACAACATAGAAATGCCATGTTTTGAGAAAACAGACGAGGCTCAAAAGAAAATGACACGACCCACCCCGAATTTCACCCTGAAACCCGGAGTAAGTCGTGCGGGGACCACCTCCAAGGAAAGTTTACCGAAAAATCGGCATAACCTCCCTTGAAAATGGACAACCCTTCCTAACAAATACCTGCAAACACTTCTGAAAAATCCAAATCCAACCTTAAACTCCTGGAGCCTTCGTGCTCCCCAAATCACAACATCTCCCAATTTAATTACTAACTTAAACAAGAAAATCTCATAGCCAACAGCCACAGTTCAGAGCAACTCTATTTGAAAGGAAATGGACTAGAAATATAAAAATGAGCGGAAGCTACACTATTGACTATGCCTCTTCTCCAAATACGTCCGACCTCAACTATGCAATCCTGCAAATTGGGCATTTTTAAAACGAAGAGCCCAGGGGAAAACATTTGAAAACGAAACGTTAGAGTGAGTGGACAAAAATAAATCAACGAATAAAATATTTATGTTTCCCCAAATCAATTTCCAAGGAAAATCGAATGCATGCTGCAAGCGATAAAACTTTTATCTCATAAAATATCGAGCCTCTCAGGCTCTATAATATATGTATGTATTTACACACGTCCATACTCCTTATATAAATTCATGGGTCTATATAAGGCTACTACGCTCGCGTCCAACGCTCACGTCACGCCTTAATGCGGTGCTACACTACGCCATTAAGGTGGACAGACGGGTGTATAAATATGTGTCCATACCCCCTATATGAATTAGACACTCATATAGGGCTACTACACTCGCGTCCAACGCTCACGTCACACCATAATGCGGCTATATGCTACGCCATTAAGGTGGACAGACACATAGGGCTAGCTAGCATTTATATACATACTCTCTCATAAATACATATTTATATCCACCGAAAATCCCATTTTCGGTAACTCTCCAAGAGAAATAAAAATCGTCAAATTAAAATGACGTAAAAATATTCCGCGACATTAATTGTTCATCTATGAACTATAGCATGCATTTTATTTAAAACAAAAGTCCACTCACAACTCTAGGCATAAGCCCGACGAAATCCAAATCGCCACTCCAGAGAGGTTCCTCGAACCCTGGCATAAATATAAAATTAATTTCCCAACTAAAACTCTAATATTTAAACAAAATAGGCAAAATCAACCGAGAGCCATAACTACGCTCATCATTGCCTAACTTCGATATTCTTTAATCGAAACGATCCGAACTTAAATATCATACTCAGCAGCCGTAATTACAACCTCCCCAAAAATACGACTTAAATCTTACGGCCGGATTCTACATTAATTAACCGCCAAAAATAACAAACTTCGGAAATTCACAAACCTATCCAAATCTCATCCAAAAATTCCATAAATCACATCAATATACTCCTCTTAATATTCCACACTTAAAACCCTAAAAATCTCTTAACCGGCGGCGGCCGGAGGCCAATTCCGGCGACCTCCAAAACCTATGAAATTTTGACAGAATAATCACCTCATCATGCTCTACAACTTTCATGACCAGCACAACACCCAATTCCAAGCCTAACTAGGCTAATCGAACGAAAACAACACAAAAAGCCCTAGAGCTTCCACTCACCGGTTCTCCTTACCTAGACCACGAGAGGGCGAGCTCTTTGGAGGGGTTGCTGCACGGGAGGAGAGCTTTCTTTTGAGCCAAGAATCGCCGGCTTTGGCGGCCGGAGGAGGGAGCTCCGGCGATGGAGAGCTACGGCAGTCGGACCCGTTCGAGCTAGTTTCCACCCGATCGGCGGCGCTAGGG
>NC_020495.1:28302200-28314172 GCF_000184155.1 Fragaria vesca subsp. vesca | reverse complement strand
GGGAGAGAGAGACTCGGGTGCGGGAAAACCGGGAGGGAGAGAGAGAGAAGAAAAAGGGCTGGGCTTTGACCACCCCTTGGCCCGGTCCAACCTTCTTATACCACCCAAATCCAGAAATAAAACACCCCGAAAAAAATACCCGAATAAAAATTACCTTTTACTAGCTAAAATTTACCATTTTTACCGTTGTCATATTTTCTCCCACGAATAACTCCCCGAAATTAATCGTCCCTCAAAACACCTCTAGGGACCGATTAAACTATTACCTCAATGACGGAGACGGTAAAATTCTTACTATAACCAAGCTAGTAAATAAGGTAAAAATTTAAGGGTCGGGATGTGACAGAAAAGCTTTCCAATTATTCGGATCTGCAGGAAGTAGCTCTAAGATAGTGTAAAAACAATAAGTCTCACTAAATTTCAGAAACATAAATAAAAGATGAGTCACTAGTATTCAGAAGGAGAGATCCAGAAAAAGAAGAATAAAGAAATTTTTTGGCAAAAGAAAGTGGGGTTCCACTTGTGTGCCTTAAGGTATGCATACCCAACCAGTTTTGACTTGCTACAGCAGGTTACAACAAATTAAAGCCGTTAACTCTCTGTTAAGTCTCTTTATATCTATAGTTTTCATTAGAAATATCTACCATTCAGATGAGCTAAATCACATAAAAATAGACTTTCTAGAAATCAAAAGAATTCTTAAGATTGAACCCCCTTATGAGGCAAAAGTTGCAAAGTCTACAACTATCATAAAAACAGCTATTGTTGTCATGAAAAATATCACAGAAAATGTTGCAAAGTCAACATTTAGCATAAGACACATCTACTGTTTTCATTAAAAATGTCTACCATTTAGATGAGCTAAATCACACAAAAATAGACTTTCTGGAAATCAAAATGGTTCTTGAGATTGAACCCACTGAAAGCAAAAGTTGCAAAGTCTACATTTAACATAAGACACAACTATTGTTTTCATGAGAAATGTCTACCAAATAGATGAGCTAAATCACAGAAAAATAGACATTCTAGAAATCAAAATTGTTCTTGAGATTGTTCTTGGTTCTTTTTCTTCCAACATTGACATTCCTAGTTCAGTAGCAGCAGAGGTGATGACAGTTATAGTTGCTATTGAGCTTGCTTGGGTACGAGACTGGAAGCACATTGGTTAGAGGTTGACTCGTCGCTTGTGTTAGACTATCTACGGTCTCCTTTGCTTGTACTTTGGCATCTACGTGTCCGTTGGCTTAATTGTTTACGTTGCATATCGAAGATGACCTTTTGATCTTCTCATATTTTTCGTGAAAGGAATAAGGTTGCAGGTGCTTTGGCTAATCACGGTACGTCATTAACACAGCTGGTTTGGTGGGATTCACCTCCTTTTATTTTGTCATATTGTAGTAGTGACCTTATGGGTCTTCCCCAATTTCGGTTTTCATAGTTTTGTTTCGTTGTTATTTTGTTATGAGAGGTTTTGGTCTAATCCCCCTCTCTTGAAGTTTTTTTTTCTTTTTTAATACATAAGAGTGTTAGGGGGTCATTCCTCTCTCACTCATCTTTCAGCCAAAAAAAAAAAACCAAAGGTAAAAGTTGCAAAGTCTACATTTAACATATGACACAACAACTTTTTTTCATGAAAAATATCTACCATTTAGATGAACAAAATCACATAAAAATAGACTTTCCGAAAATCAAAATGGTTTTTGAAATTAAACCAACCGAAGGTAAAAGTTGCAAATCTACATTTAACATAAGACAAAACTACTATTTTCATGAAAAATATCTACGATTTAGATGAGCAAAATTACAGAAAAATAGACTTTCTGGAAATCAAAATTGTTCTTGAGTAGTCTATATTTAATCATTCTTGTCTTTTGTTTGTATGTTAACTTGTGAACCAAGGACAGCTGACCCACGTGGTGCAAGGGGTGAGCTTTCCTTCTGATGGTGACATGTGGGCCATGAGGGATGATGAGGATGAACCATAAGACGACATGTGGCAACATGTGTTGGAATTTAGGGTACACATCTTGGTATGTTGACAAGTGGCGAATTTTGATCGGCCCAACCACCCTAGCTGACCCACCATGTCGGTCAATCAGACCTTATATATATAGCTGACTCGTCTTAGCTTTTCATCCACATTTTTGGGAGAGTTTTCTCTCTGTAACATTCTTACTTATTTTGTTTTAATTAAAGTTTTGTGTGGTATTTAAAATGTTTTGTTTAAAAAATAAATAAAAAATAAAAATAAAAAAAAGAATACCTGAGTTGCATTACACTGCAGGCTCTCTCTTCCTTTCTTTTTGTTATTCTCTGCTCACCCATCTTAAGAAGCAGGAGGTGTCGAGAGAGTACCAGCCTAAGCTTATAGGAGTAGGGGCTAGCTGGAAGTCTAGGAGTCTAGGCTGTAGGAGATTAAAATGGATTGGGAGAGTCGGCTTAAACCTTCGACAAAACTAGTACAGAGTCTCTGGAGAGGACAGATTTTGGGAGAGTTGTGGAGTGAGAGAGGAAACCTTTTCAATTCGTTTTCCTAAGGTAAAACCCGTTTCTTCTAGCAATTTCAATTTCAGTTTCTTAGTTTTGTTTATGGATTGCTTTGATTCTTGTTTTCTTGTTTTGAGTTTAGTATGATTCCTTTGTTTAATTTTGGTTGGTGATTTCGAATTCTGAGACTTGTATAGATAGGAGTCCGAATTTGAATCAGAGATGTTGTTTTGTTCTGGAATCGTTTTAGGTTGCTGCTCAAGAACTTTGTTCTTCAGTTTGGGTGTCCAAATCAAATTTTGGATCATTTTGTTTTAACTGTTGGTTATGTTTAAAATCGTTCTATGTTCTGGAAATCTGTTGCTTATCGTTCTGAAGCTTTAGAACTGGTTTTGCTACTTCAAAGGTCGAATTAAAGCTCCAAGAACCAAGTTTTATTTCCTGCTGTAAATTTCCAGAACTCTGCAGAAAAGTTGATTTTCTTGCCTACTTTGAGGCATGATATCTTTCAGCTCAGGCCTTTTTTTTGAAATCCGAAAGTAGCTTTGTAAACCTTGTATATCTACCTATGTATGTGTTAAATTTCAGAGGATTTGGTTAATATTTGGTTTGTCAAATTACATGCCAAAAACAATAGCAGATTCAGCCAAAAGCTGAATTTTTTGGGTTTTCAGATTTTTGCTTCAACTTTGAGAGAGCCTAACTTTCTGTTCAGGGCTTTGTTTTCAAAACTTAAGCTATGTACTTAAATCTTGTAATCCCATCTTTCAAATAGGCATTGGTTCAGAAACTTTTGTGGGATTTGAGTGAGTGGAAAGTGAAGCCAAATACAACATCTTGCACACTGTTTTTAATACAAAGCTGAAATAGAAACTCAGTTTTAAATTAGTTTTTGTAGCAGCAGATTTAGTTACTTTTCAGTAGCTCTTTAAATAGCTTCTAAGTGTTATTTAACTTCTATTTCTTAGTAAAGTAATAGTTTTCTTATTTTTGTATGTTACTTATAACATAGTTACTAACTCTAGCTTATCATTCTTTGTATGTACTTTACCTTTTGGTAAGGTTCCGGAGACGATTTTGGTGATCCACAAGTTTAAGGAGTGAAGTTTGAGCTTGAGTTTGTGTTGTGCAAATCGAGGTAGGGTTTGATGGGGTGTTCACTTTTATTATGCTATTGTGTGGCTATTGCTTGAGTTGTTTGATATTGGAATGTTTGATATTGAATTGTTTTGACATTGAATTGTGTGGCAATATTCGAATTAAATGTGGATGATATTGAGATCTTGAATTGATTATGATATGTCTATATTTGAAAGCATGTGCTCTTATTTTGAATCTATATTACATGACATTGGTGGAAAACGAGTGAGGTTGGAGGTGAAATTGGAGTGAGTGTTTGGGAATATATGAGATTTTGTTATTAGGAAACCATTTATGTAGTTAAGTTTCCTCATGGGTTGTCATCGGGATCTATGATTAGCCCACACGTGCACAAATGTAGGGAAAGTATGCCCTATCGATGGCGGACATCGATAAAACGATCTTTATCGGGTTGCGGATCAGGAGACCATGAGTATAACAAGACGACTAACAAATGGAGAAATTATTTTCGAGGGTGAAGTGAGGTGTTGGAAGAGAGTTGAGTTCATATTGCATCCGTGCATTCTTGATATGCCATGTTTGTTAGTTTGCTTTATGTTTGATGATGTTTTATTAATATATTAACTAGCCCTACTGAGCGTTGCTCACCCCACATCAAACCCCTTGCAAGTGGTATTCGTGAAGCATAGAGAGTGTTACATGTAAATTAAGGTTTCATGTTTTGTTTTGTAAAATAAGGCTTGAATAAAGAATGGACGTTTTGAAAAGAAACGCTATTCTAGTTTGTTTATTGTTTGTTTGTAAATGCTTTAAGCATGTGTATTATAAGTGCGCCTTCTTATAAGGCTTGTAATCTAAATAAAGGTACGAAGGTTGTAGTTTCTTACGTCAAGTTACGATATCTATCTCATTTTAATTACGGATAATAAACTGTTTATAATTAGAGTGTGATTCATGCTTTAACTCGAGCTTAGTCCTTTACTCGAGTTGGGGTGTGACACTCTCTCTAGTTTCTCACTCTAGAATTTTGCTCCAAAACTTCGATGGATCATAACTTTTGATCCGTTACTCCGATTTCGAATCCGCGAAGAGCTACGAGTTCATATCGGTGTTCCCTTTCTATCCTTGAGGTTTGGGTTAGATCCAATGGTGATTTCTAGATGGCTCATTTTAGGAGACTCAGTTTACGATCGATGTTCTTGGTGAGGATTCGTATTGACGAGATGAGTGGATTTGTGTAATATGTTTCAATTATTCTTAATTATTTGCTATCAAATTAGTCAAAAAACGTTACCGAATTAAAGTGATTTTTCTACCGTAGCCGTATTTCACTATAACGATCATATCCTATTTCACGAGATTTTTGAAAATTTTGCTTCCTCTGTATAGTTGGTTCACAAAGTTGTACACTTGCATATGATCTACCAAACAAGTTATACCACATTAGTAGGCACGTTATGATTCTGATGACTAAAATTCATAGAATGAAAATTGACCATCTGATGTGATCATTATAGTGAAACATGGCTATGGTATAAGATTCAACTGGATTCAACAACGTTCGGGGCTTGATCAAAGTGTATTTCACTATAACGATCACATCCTATTTCACGAGATTTTTGAAAATTTTTCTTCCGTTGTATAGTTGGTTCACAAAGTTGTACACTTGCATATGATCTACCAAACAAGTTATACCACATTAATAGGCACGTTATGATTTCGATGACTAAAATTCATAAAATGAAAATTGACCGTCCGATGTGATCATTATAGTGAAACACGGCTGTGGTATAAAATTCAACTAGATTCAACAACGTTCGGGGCTCGATCAAAGCGGTCAACCTTAATACATCTTCAGTTATCACACGAAAACTATCTTACCTACCTCTTCGTGTTCTAGTATGGTCGATTCTTCAACACAATAAAGTCTCATATAGATGAGACATAACCACCCATGTAAAACTTTGGGGACGTTTATCACCCGAGGATAGGGCTCTCCTTAGTGAAGTATAAACGTAAATAGGGTTGACCGCTTCGATCGGGGCCCAAACATTGCCGAATTCAAGTGATTTTTCTACTGTAGCTGCATTTTACTATACCAATCATATCATATTTCACGAGATTTTTGAAAATTTTGCTTCTTCTGTATAGTTGGTTCACAAAATTGTACACTAGCATATAACTTACCAAATAAGTTATACTACATTAGTAGGCATGTTATGATTCTGATGACTAAAATTCAGACCCAGTTGTGAAGTGGGCCTCGCCAGTGGTCCGTGACATTTTTCGGTGAATTTTTCCTACACCGAAGCTAATTTCTATGCATTTTTAAAGTTTTAAAATAGTGAAAAAAAGTAAAACTTTAATTACATGGACAGGTGTGTGGCCCTCAACGCGCCACTTGGGTCAAATCTCACTACGAAGTTATTTTTTTATTTGAAAATTTTACGCAAATCGTAATAAATAGCTCGGTTGTTCGAAAAATTCCGCAAAAATTACTACGCACTCATGGTGATGTCCTCTTTGTACCCATGTAAAAATTTTGAGAAAATGATATATGTGTGACGGGGCTGCCCTTGGGGAGGAAGAAGGGTGTATGGGGTTGACCTGTTTAACCGACATCAAAACGAAGGCGGACGAGATCTATTTCCTTACCAAGTGCCTATTACTACTCCATAGTGACACTTGCGATGTCAAATTTAACATTTTTTCATTTTAACACGTTTCATTCAATTAAATCCTAGTATGCCTACTAATGTTGTTTAACTTTGTTACTTGGTTATGTGGACAACATAACATTTTACAACAACCACATGGAGGAAATGTGATTTGGCTAATCACACCGTTCGATAGTCTCACGAGGAGATAAAATGACTATGCTAAAAAATTTACCTATTTTCATCATTGATTGGGCATTGGTCAATATCATCAAAAAACAATATTTGTATTTCTGAAATCTTAAGAAAATGTCACATTCGTTATTACAAACCATAAATTATATATACACCATATGTCACATTTGTTAGATCATTATAAACCCTAAACCGTATAGACAAGATATTTCACATTAGCTCGATCATTAAGAACAAGTAACCCTACACGAGATGTCACATTGACTCAATCATTAGGAATCATAAACCATATAGACAAGAGATGTCACATTAGCTCGATCATTATGAACCCTGAACGGCTGAACCATATAGACAAGAGATGTCATATTAGCTCGATCAATACAAACCATAAACCATATATACACTATTTGTCACATTCGCTCGATCATTATGAACTCTAAACCATATACACAAGAGATGTCACATCATTATGAACCCTAAATCTGTAACATCTCAATTTTTAAATTTTCTCAAAGGTGATTTTTCTTCTTGGAAATAGAAAGTAGAGGTCGCCACGAGTTCGCCGCATTTTTTGGTCAATTTTTCAAGTTCTCAAACTATTTTTGACTATTTTTCAAAGTTTTGTCGAAGTTTAGTGGTAGTGTATCTGAATTGATGACGTGGCGCCTTCCAGTTGGATGACATCTTTGACTTAGTGACTAAGTAGAACAGCTGAGCCACGTGTGGCATGTTGGCTAGTTGTTTTTTAGCTGACATGTGTCAGATTAGGTGACTTGGGACGAATGAGGTCGTAACATGTTGTAAAGTCAACATTTAGCATAAGACACATCTACTGTTTTCATTAAAAATGTCTACCATTTAGATGAGCTAAATCACACAAAAATAGACTTTCTGGAAATCAAAATGGTTCTTGAGATTGAACCCACTGAAGGCAAAAGTTGCAAAGTCTACATTTAACATAAGACACATTTACTTTTTTTCATGAAAAATGTTTACCATTTAGATGAGCTAAATCACACCAAAGTAGATTTTCTAGAAATCAAAATGATTCTTGAGATTGAACCCACTGAAGGCAAAAGCTGCAAAGTCTACATTTAACATAAGACACATCTACTGTTTTTATTAGAAATATCTACAATTTAGATGAGTTAAATCACATAAAAGTAAACTTTCTAGAAATCAAAATGGTTTCTTAAGATTAGAACCCACTGAAGATAAAAGTTGTAAAGTCTACATTTAACATAAGATACATCTACTGTTTTCATTAGAAATATCTACCATTTAGATGAGCTAAATCACACTAAAGTAGACTTTCTAGAAATTAAAATGGTTTTTAAGATTGAACCCACTGAAGGTAAAAGTTGCAATTCTATATTTAACATAAGACAGATATACTGTTTTTATTAGAAATATCTATTATTTAGATGAGATAAATCACAGAAAAGTAAAGTTTATAGAAATCAAAATGGTTCTTGAGATTGAACCCACTGAAGGCAAAAGTTGTAAAGTCTACATTTAACGTAAGACACATCTACTGTTTTCATTAGAAATATCTACCATTTAGATGAGCTAAATCACACAAAAGTAAACTTTCTGAAAATCAAAATGGTTCTTAAGATTAAACCCACTTAAGGCAAAAGTTGCAAAGTCTATATTTAACATAAGACACATTTACTGTTTTCATTAAAAATATCTACCATTTAGATGAGTTAAATCACATAAAATTAGACTTTCTAGAAATCAAAATCGTTCTTGAGATTGAACCCATTAAAAGCAAAAGTTACAAAGTCTACATTTAACATAAAACACATGTTATTAGTAGACTTTGCATCTTAGAGTACGTGTTCCAACTTCGAAGAACAATCTCAAGAACAATTTTCCAAGAATTTATTTTTGTATGTTAGTTAGCTCATGTTACTAGTAGATTTAACTCATGTTAATACTTTGCATCTTAAAGTACTTGTTCCAACTTCGATAAACAATCTCAAGAACAATTTTCTAGAAAATCTACTTTTGTATGTTAGTTGGCTCATGTTACTATTAGACTTAACTCATGTTAATAGTAGACATCGCGTCTTACAGTATTTGGCCCGACTCCGAAGAACAATCTCAAGAACAATTTTCCAGAAAGTCTACTTTTGCATGTCAATTAGCTAATGTTACTAGTAGACTTACTTAACTCATGTTAACTCATGTTATTAGTAGACTTTGCATCTTAGAATACTTGGTTCAACTTTGAAAAACAATCTCAATAACAATTTTCCAGAAAATCTACTTGTGTATGTTAACTAGCTCATGTTACTAGTAGACCTAACTCATGTTAATAGTAGACTTAATAGTAGACATTGTTAGAACCAATCCAATATCCGTTCAAAACAGTATATATATATATATAACAACGAAATCAAAATGAAATTGAAAATAACAACGAAATAAAACGAACAACAGTTTCAGACGTTTATCTAGAGGATATAACTAAGACAGAATTTCGTCCCCACTTGTGCTGCAGTTTCAGACGTCTATCTAGAGGATATAACTATCTGGTTCAAGTTCTTGTACAAGAACTTGACCCTGACGAATTTACTTTATGCTTCAGAAGGAATAGTTTTAAAGAGGAAGAAGAAGAACGATTCGATGATCAAAAAAACGACATAAGTCGTCTTTATATAAAAGTCAAATTGAACAGGTATAACTGTTCAAATAGACACAACTACTCGGACAGTTATATCTTTTGATATTTATCCGAATTAATAATTAAATTAAATAATATTAATTCTGAAAAAATTAAATTCGGATTTAATCAACAGAGCCCCAAGGCCCAATCTTTGACTTTTATTATATATATATATATTAATATATATCTCTATTGAAAATCCCAATAGAAAGCCCACCAAGCCCATATTAAGCCTATCATCCATTTAATGAGTCACATGGGTGTTTCCATATAAAAACTCACATTTAATTCTTCTTCAATGTGGGATTAATACCACACAAGTTCCAACAGACATATATATGAGACGAGAGAGAGAGATCGACGAGACAAATTAAAGGTTAGTTCAATTAGTTTGTAGAGAGAGAGAGAGAGAGAGAGAGAGGAAACTAACACTGTTAATATGAGAGAGTGAGAGTTAGTTTGAGATTTGAATTGGATGATCAATCAAGTAGGTAGCAGGTTTTCATTAATCCTACATGGACTAATCACTAGCAGCCATGTACTTAAGGTATGGATATCATAAGACACATAAGAATTTCCCAAGAAAGAGAGCTGACAGCTGACACAAGAGTGTTTTAGGAAGAAAAAAGTGAGTGGATGTAAGATATTAATAAAATAAAGAGTGTGGATTACAAATTTGGGAACGTAAACTTCAACTCCATTTAAAAATCTGATTTTGTTAATAAGAATAAAATTCTTTAAAAAAATGACTAGTGGACTAGTGGGTGGGCTTGGGCTCTTATTTGGCCCAGGTTGGGTTTGGTTTTGGTTTTGGTTTTTTTTTTTTCTTTCTGTTTTTTTAGGTTTTTTTTTTGTTTTGAGTCTGGTTGTCCCTCCTCTTTGAGCAAGGGTTTAGGTCTCCTCTTTGAGGGAGTGTTTAGGGTTTTGATAGGGTGGTGTCGTTTGGTCGTGTTGTTGGGTGTGTCATGGTTATGGTGTCGTTTGCAAGGACTATTTTAAAGTCGGTTATTTCTTGTTGTCGATATAATGGGGATACCTGTGCATATATGCTGATAATTTTGGCATATAGTGTTTGAAAATGTTGTTTCTTCTTGAGGCTTACTGTAAGGATGTCTCAGGACTTCTGAAATATATTAGGTTACAGTTGAATGTATTTCGGTTCTTGTCCATGTACTGTAATCGCTAGTGTTTTGGGTAGGTAGGAAGGAGAGTGAGGAATTTATTTCCACCACCAATATCCCCATGGTTGTAATATTGTATTCCCTTTTAATGAAATTTTTGATATTTTTCCTAAAACAAAAAAAGGAGAATGAAAGAGTAAGGCTAGGGAGGAAGAATAAAGAAAAGACGTACCAATATTTATTTCCATAATGTTACATTGAGAAACATAGCTGAAACAGAGACCGCTAGTAACAAACTAAACATCATCTTAAGAAGCACAAGAGATAAATTTTTGTTGTACTTAGGCACCAACTATATGACACATGGATTTAGAGAAGCATATGCCAGCAGCTCCTCATTTTTTTCAAAAATGGCCATGTCTTCCTCTTTCAAAGTCAAGTGCGCTTCAATGCCATGTCCATCACTAGTGTCCTTCATCATAGTCATATTCTTGATTCCTTCAGTTGGAGGAACAACCATCAATGGCTTTCCCCATCCAAAATCGGTTTCATAAAACACCAACCTGCACCAACTGTTGGAGCAATAGCATTTTATATCATTATTTCGCAACAATTCTCTGAACTCTTTCTGGATCGGAGTTCACTTACATCATCCGCACCAACACTATTAGCACCATACTTCACCTTAAATTCATCATACCCCTTCCTCATTGCAGCAACCAAGCCTTGAAGATCATCCTCACTTTCCCCTCTCGTCCATTTGCTTGAAATAACCCCAAAAGGTTCCCCATCATGTTCTCCACAGATGGTGGCGCCAATATTTTCCGCATGTTCACCATTTGCAACCATGTCGACGATGATGGTCTTGCAGAACCCAAGTTTGCAGTTGATGCTTTCATCGCACATTTCCAAATCAGTGCTGACACGACTTCTGCTCGCGTAGGATTTTGCACAGCGCACTGACAGCTTTGGACTTCAGAGACTCAATCTTCAAGGATTCGAACAAGAATCTCCTCGTTGTACACTTCTTTAGCAAACTTCTGCAACTGTGGAGGTGTGGCTCGAACAACTCCAGTGGGGGAAAATGAAAAGCTGCGCTTACATATTATTGATGTGGAGTAAGTTGCAAACCACAGGAAATTGAAGACCAGCTGTGAGGAATGTGCTAATTGTGAAAGCATCGATGATCTTATGTGAAATTTCTAATCCGATCGCTACTCCATCACATTCAAAGAAGTTGGCCTGGACAAGTAGAAGATCATGGCCGGAGTTTCCTTCAACAAATTGTAAATTAGGAACCAAATCTTTTACAAAACCAAGATCGGGTTTGTCCAAAGCCATTGGTATGGGACAGTTGACCCGAGCTTCAAGAAACATAGCTCCCTCGTCATTGCAACAGACTGCTGAAGCATGGTCGTTGATTCTTCCTGCAAAGGGGTAGAAGTGAGTCAAGGTTTCAGATAGTGCTCTTTTCATAAGTTTGGTTCTTTCAACAACCAAACATTGGGGATCAATGTTATTGACCTCATGAATATCTCTATTGTTGGGATAAAAGAGAATTAGAGGAACATGAACTGAAGGAGAAAACTGATCTAAAATTGAGAGGTTGAAATTTCTGAGGTGGTGAGGAGTTGGAGAGGAAGGTTTAATTCTTTCTTTGTTAAAAACTTGAATTAAATTCAGTTTACCCCCCAAATCTTTGGTGGTAAAATCAGTTCAGTCCTGCAACTTTTTTTT
>NC_020495.1:28298501-28302177 GCF_000184155.1 Fragaria vesca subsp. vesca | reverse complement strand
TCGAAATATGACGTCACTAAAGCTGTTGGAACTGACAAGGGGACCCATAATTTCAGACATTTTTTTGAAAATGAGGGGATAAATCTAAATTATGGGTCAGTTCCAACAGTTTTGGTGACGTCATATTTCGAGGGGAATTCAAAAATTAGACTACATTGATGTGTTTATGAAAGTTGATTTTAAAAAAAGTTACAGGACTGAACTGATTTTGCCACCAAATATTTAAGGGGTAAACTAAAAATTTTTCTAAAAACTTCTATCTTCACCTCTAAGCTCATTTTGTAGCTCACCACATTTCTTTCATATGAAAGAACACACTCAATATATATACCTAAGACATGGAGCACACGACAAATCACAGTGTATTAGGAAGTAAACATTCATTCACAGAAAACTAAGGACGTAAATATTGTTTATTTTGTTTTTCAAGCTCAATCGTAGAGAATGTTTCCTTATAGAAGAGGTTCTCTCTCACTCTTCTAATCTGTATATATCTTTTGTCATGTTATGTAAGTAAATGAAAAAAATAATTTCAATTAGATAATATATCTAGTCAAATCATAATAGGGTCTTGCATTACCAGCTAATTTTACCTTTCTTATTTCCTTTCAGGTTTTAAGCTAGGGAAAATCAATGACATTAATGAATTTTATTAGGTGATGAAATTGAAACTCTTTCTTGTATATTTTCTTCCAAAGTAGCATTCAACATATTAATTAGTTGAATGGGAAATTATCCAATCCTAATTGAGTAAGCCAGTTATTTTAAAGTTATAAGGAATCTGTTTGAAGTAAAACAACCAAAGTCTCCCTAATAGTGAAAAAATCAAGAATACAGAAAAGTTGTTGAGGTTGTTCCAATAATATCTCGGCAATGGGAATAATTTGCAAGAAAGAAAAATATTAAGGACTATCGTAACTTCGTAAGTATGAATTTCATCAAAATCCCTTGTCAAGTGACAAAATGATTCATGAGTATGAAATTCATTTTCGTACACAATAATGACAATATTGGTCGAGTAGAAGAGTATGGGTACTTTCGACCAAAAAAAAAAGTAGAAAGAAGCGTATATATGGGTACCGTCGGTTATTAGTTAGATGAAAGAGACAGAGACACGGACACGCGCACGTGGTTTTTCTTGAACACGTGGCGCGCAAATTCCAGTTTCAAAAAAGTGGCAAAAACTAGGCCAACTTCAAAAACGGAAACTCTGCCTCGTCACATGTCTTCTTCTTCATGTCTTCCTGCTGCCCTCTCCTCTCTTCCCCCACCCTTTTTCTGCCACGTTACTTCCCGCCGGTTACTTCATTGATCATCAATACGACGCCGTTTCACACATTGGGAATCTGATCAAATTCCTGAAGGCACACCATAACCACATTATCTCCTCCTTTTCGTTTGCTTGTTTGTACATTGATATCTTCCATCTCTCTGTTTTGTTGTTATCGTTGTTGTTGTTAGGGAAGTCCTGAAATTATAAATTTGTGGGGATTTTCCTTTCCTGGGTTTGGTTCATTTATGGGATTTGATTATCGCTTCAGCTTCAAAATTCAATCTTGGATTTCCCTTTTCTGGTTTTCTTAATCCCTTTAATGCTGTGAATGTGTGAAACTTGTGCAATTCTCTTTTATCCTTGAGGGTGGTTAGGGGTGGTTGTAAAGTGTACATTACCCAACAAAAAAGAAAAAACAAAAAGACAAGGAGTGAAAGGAATTAGGGATTTCCTCTGTTTGTATGAGATATGAGGACGTGTGACTTTTTTGTTTGAAGAAGATATGGACATTTCAGAGAGTTCCATCTTACACCATGTGGGACTTGTGTTGTTTGTGCTTTGGTTGCTGTCTCACTACAATTGCTGCTACCCAGTTGCCTACCTTGTCTCTCTGATTTATCTCTACCTGGTATGGATTACTCTCTTTCATCAACTTTTGTCATTGTTGTTTGAATTAAGCTTGTTCTATAGGGACTGGAGGAAATTGAACTGTTTCTTTATGGTAAGAATTTAGAATCATGGCATAAATGTGTGCTATATGTGTCTTAAAGGGTATGAAATTTTCGGTTGCTGGTACAAGCCTTAAACTTGCCTTTACCATTTCTCTTTATTGTTGATATGTTGTTCGATTTGGTAATTGGATGAGAGCGAAAAGGAAATTGGAGTCCATAATAAGAACTGTTTCTTGTACTTTTGCAAGGTTCATGAGCGGTATGTTATGAGATTGCGAAAGAAACTACAATTTGAGGAAAGAAAACAGTCTAATCAGAGAAGGGTAATATCATATTTCCCCGATTGTGACAATCCTGGTTGTGCTAAATAGTATTCCACCGTCGGTTAAATTTCATTGTTATTGGTTGTCGTTTCCCATGCTTCAGGTACTTACTGATTCTGAAACATTGCGATGGTTGAACCATGCACTTGAAAAGATATGGCCCATATGTATAGAACAGATTGCTTCACAGAAGATTCTCCTCCCTATTATACCTTGGTTTTTGGAGAAGTACAAACCATGGACTGCTGTATGACATTACCTTCTGGGTTATTTGAGTTGGATCTTGCGTATTCCATTTTATCATTGGTTTAAATTGAGTTCATACACTTTTTTTTATTTTGGGGGAAAGTTCCATGCACTCTTTGCAAATCTTTTGGGTTTCTTATGGTAAAAGGGTAAACGATGGGAAAACAGAATCAAGGTTGTCCTGAATTCAATAGTGTGATTTTGATCACTGTCTTGACTAGATGGTTAGCTTCAGCTGCAGATATATGGTCATTATGAATTGTTATCTAGTTGTTTGATACACTTTTTCCATTATTAACAACAATTGAATATACAATTGCAGAAGGAAGCAGTAGTTCAGCACCTTTATTTAGGACGAAATGCACCTATGCTCACAGATATTAGAGTTATTCGCCATTCCAATGATGATGACCACTTGGTATGATTTTCTTTATTCGTAGTGAATCAATAGTTTCACGTCCTCTTTGTGGCTGAAGTACTATAGTTATGAATGCAGGTTTTGGAGTTGGGACTGAGTTTTCTGACAGCTGATGATATGATTGCAATTCTCGCTGTGAAGATGAGGAAAAGACTGGGTTTCGGCATGTGGGCAAAGTTGCATATTACAGGCATGCATGTTGAAGGCAAGGTATGGGTTGACTAACATGTAATCTGAGATGTGATCTTAAGATCATTTTAGAATTGAGTGATTTTGGCATTTGATCTGTAAATGTAAAGGAATTTTTGTCATCGGGAAGGATGAAGAAAAAGAAAAACTTGGTGGTTAGATGTTTATCATCAAGTTAGATGTTTTATGTTACCTATTGAATATTTTCAATAGATGTAACTTGGCAATAGTTGGAATTTTCATACCTTAGTTGCAGACGAATTAAAATTACAAACTGCTTATATGTTCTGATCATGCAGCTTTTATCCTTTGTTTTGCAGCTGTTGATTGGGGTTAGGTTTCTTCGTAGGTGGCCTTTCCTTGGCCGTGTGCGGATATGCTTTGTTGAGCCTCCATATTTTCAGATGACCGTCAAGCCTATTTCTACACATGGCCTTGATGTTACAGTACTTCCGGGAATTGCTGGTTGGCTGGTAATATTTTGTCACATTTGAAGCAGAATTAATGCTGACTTCTCTCTGTACACCGTCTTCCGTCTTCCGTCTCTCTCTCTCTC
>NC_020495.1:28252533-28298481 GCF_000184155.1 Fragaria vesca subsp. vesca | reverse complement strand
TCTACTCTCTCTCTACTCTCTCTCTCTCTCTCTCTCTCTCTCTCTCTCTCTCTCTCTCTCTCTCTCTCTCTCTCTGACTTGCTCTTTTGTTTGGTCTTTCTCACAGGAAAAGCTTCTTTCGATTGCCTTTGAGCAGACACTTGTTGAGGTATGACTTTTGTACTTCGACTCCTTTACATAAATTCTTTATTGTCTAATGGAAGTTCTGTACGCTTCCTTTGTATGTCACCTGGTTTTGAATGAATGACTTGGGATGCCTTTCTTTACTTATTCAGAGACATTAGTCTGTTCAGTTCTCTGTTCATTATATGAAGTTACGTTAAGTTTCTGGCAAAGCAGTAAAATGTATAAAATCTAATTCATATGATTTCTTAGAGAATGAGCAAACGATGGGGTTTTTTTGGTTGATGCAGTTCATATTTCATCTACACTATTGGTAGTCTTCTAAATATAACTATCAATATTCTTGCAGCCCAATATGCTGGTTGTTGACATGGAGAAATTCGTCTCACCGCAGCAAGGTAACAGGAGAACAATAATTCACAATATGCCTCCTATAATATTTTAGAATGTCTAAACCCAGTGTATTGTTGCAGCAACTTCTAAGTGTGTTCATTATATTCCCCATTCTGAAACTCCTATTTAAATCAGTGATATCAAGATACATGTCAGTATCAACCTAATACACAAACCCAGAGGCTGGAGCATGAGACATTTTTGAGTTACTTCAGATAAATGTCATAACAGCTTAATTCTCCATAATTTCATTTTTGAGTGAAGAATAATTTGCATGTTACTTGCATACCAGATAATAGCTCTTCCGATCCCTTTTTGAGGATTTTTTTTTTGTTTTTCTAATACTTCAATCATCACTCTTCTTCCCTCTCTCCGCCCTTTCTCGGTGTGTAGTCTCTAAATGATTCGGCTTTCATTTGACTGACAGAGAGTTGGTTCTCTGTGAATGAGAAGGACCCTCTTGGACATGTCAGAGTGGAAGTCATTGAAGCATCTGACATTAAAGCTGCAGATCTAAATGGTTAGTTGTTTATATAAATACAGTAGGCTCTTTGGATTTCCACAGAATAATCTGTTCTAAACCTCAAATTATTCATTTCAATATAATTGTCAGGATTATCTGACCCTTATGTCAAGGGTCATTTGGGCCTTTACCGGTTTAGGACTAAAGTACAAAAGAAAACAGTGGCTCCAAAATGGCAAGAAGAGTTCAAGATCCCCATTATAACATGGGATTCAGCTAGTGTGCTATCTTTTGAAGTTCGTGACAAGGACCGGTTTGCTGATGATTGCCTTGGGTTTGTTCCTGAACTTACTTAGAGGTTATTTAATTGATCATCATTCAGAAGTCAATGATTTGAATGACTTATGGACACTAGAAAACAGGGAAGGCTGTAGATTTAGGTGCTGTGACTACAAAGCTTTTCAAATGATTCTGTTGAGTCTTGAGTGATCATTTTTTTAGAGAATTATCACTTCGACTAAGTTGTTTCCCAAGTCGGTCTTGGTTGCTGGTCTAACCTACCTTTCTGTATCCAGATTTTGCTCCATTAACATTGGTGAGTATAGGGATAGCCAGAGGCATGACATCTGGTTGCCTCTTCAGAATATTAAGACAGGAAGGCTCCATCTTGCAGTTACTGTGCTTGAAGATAGTCCCAAGGTACTTTGGACTTCCTCTCAACTTTATGCTATACTAATAGGGTAATAGAATCAAAAGCATTCATAGGTCTAGTTTGTGGTTAAATAAGAATTTAACCACAAGCTGGTCATTCTGTACTCTGTCTTGGAATTGAGCGTGTTACCTATATGCAGGGGGATGATAATCCAGATGTTCAGGAAACACCAAATGTGGAAGATGAAAGAAAAAGGTTTGCCAATGACATTAGTAATAAAAGTTCTTTCTCATCTGCATCATCAGAAAAGTTTGAGAAGGTGGCAGATAACTTTGAGCCGATTGATGTTGATGGGCTAAGAGAGACTGGTATATGGGTCCATCACCCAGGACCTGAAGTTTCACAAACATGGGAGAGTAGAAAAGGAAGGAGTCGGCTCCTTGAAAATGAGATTCAAAATGATACAGGTGGCCATAGTTCGGTAACCTCAGTCTCCCCAAATAATGATGAGGACAGTGGCACTGAAAAGAATCACGAGGAGAAAGGCAAGATGAAAACAGTTCGGAAGGGTCTAAACAAGATCCGTTCGGTATTCCACAAGAATTCCAAAAAGGACAGTGGTTCAAGCAGCTTTAAAGAGACTGCTTCATCTGGACATGCTAATCTTCAGGAAATTAGTGAAAAAGATATTGCAGTGAGATTTATTGTGGAGGATGAACTTTCCAACCATCAGGAGGGTAAGGGTTTGAAGGAAGGAGTTGTCACTACTGGAGGGAGTGTTTCAGAGGGAAAGGGCAAGGCTTTAGACAAGGCAATTAGTTTCCTTAAACCAGCAAAAAAATCTCGAGATTTTAGGAAGTGTCAAAGTGATACTTACAATGGGAGGGCAAGCAAAACTTCAGAAGAATTTAACTCTTCTGATGAGGATGACACTCCTCCAAAACAGTTAAAATGATACCAGTTGTTTCCAGCACTGATGCATTAATGTGAAGGAGCATGTTGCTCAGCCAGTTTTCACATTTGCATCCTTGTTCAGCTCTCATGTTCAGGGTTTGCTAAATTGTGCAGTTGACAAGGCAACCTTTATGTGTAGAGTTCTCTTGTTTTCACTTTCCATAGATAGCCATCCTCTACCTCTTGTGAGGTGATTCTGTTATGTAATTCCAATGCCACTGTTTCGGAGAACAAAAGTAGCAAGTTCAGGTAAATATGCACACCTTACTAACAAAAACATTCATTTTCAAGCTGAAAGAGATTGTAGGATACCATGGTGATCAGAGCCATATCATTCTGTATGTCCATTACTCATTACTGTTATGTCAGCTGTATATGCAACAAAATCACAAAGCATTAAGCATTCATTTTCAAGCTTCATCGGTGACCAAAAAGATCAAGCGTATCGGAATGGTCATATCACCTGATATCTATGTAGTTCCGGTTTCGTTATAGTTAAATGACATACCAGTCGAACTTCCTATAATTCTACCTCATTTATTTATGGGAGCATTTGTAGTCCACCGTCATGTTTATCATATGACTCGATCTACAGCTTTCCTTTTGTAATTGCTGAATCTCAAGCCAGCAGGCTTTGTGTAACAAAGTTTAAGGCCATAAATACAGAATGATCCATTTCAAGTGATCAACTCATCTATAGTTTCTTCACAAGAAACACAATGATGGTTGTTGCTCTTTTCCGGAAACACACTTCTGATAATCTGCCTCCACATACCCATCTTCGGCACAAACCCTTGCCGCGTCATCTGCCTCAAAACCCAGTCCAGCTCCTCCACCTTATTCTCCTTACACAACCCCTGAATCAGTTGCTTGTATGACACGAAACTCGGACCAACACGCTTTGAAACCATCCGAATCATGAACTCTTTTGCCTCAACAAACCTCTGCGCATCAAGCAAACAATACAAAACCTCCTGATAAGAAGCCGGATTCGGCGCGCAACCCTTGAGCTTCATTTGCTCCAAAAGCTCAATGCCCTCATCATATCTCTTCTGTCTCCTCAGCCCTGCTATCAAGATGTTAAACGTAACCGAATCCGGATCAATACCTTCATTTTCCATTCTCCTCAGCAACCCGAAAGCCTCATCCACCTTCCCAATCACACAGAGCCCATGCATCAGCGTCGAAAACGTCAGCGCATTCGGCTCGCATTTCTGGTGGGGAAATTCGTCGAGCACCTGGAGTGCACCATCAACCTTCCCACTTTCACACAGCCCCTTGACAATTATATTCAAACTACACGCATCAACCTCAACACCCAACTTGGCCGACATCAAGTAAACCTCATGAACAACATCAAACATCTTCGTCGAAACCAGAATATGCAGGACAAGGTTGAATGTCTTGACAGACGGCCAGCACCCGAAACCGCCGGGCATGTCGAAAAGCGTCTGCATTGCCTTGTTTATGTAGCCACCCACATTGCCGTAGTTCTTGATGACGCCGCGGAAGAAGTCATCCGACAGCCGGCATTTCCTCTCGGATTTGATTCTGTTCATGACATTGTCGATTGCCTCGAAGAGATGGGCTTGGGAGAGCTTGTTGATGATTAGAGTGTAGAGGGCTTCGGTGGGTTTGTAGTCTTTGCGGGTGGAGTAGTGGTGGAGGGCGGGGAGGAGTGAGGTGGGGTCTTGGAGGGATGTGAAGACTTGGAGGACTTCGGTTGGGGAGAGCCAGTCTTTGTGGTGGAGCTTTTTGGGGATTTGGGGAGAGGAGGAGGAGGAGGAAGGTGGGTTTTGATTTAAGGTGGAGTATTGGGTTAGGGATTGGAGGACTGGATGGGTGAGTTTGAGTACTTTGGTAGAGCGGTAAATCATGTTTGTCTTGTGAGAAAGGAAAGAGAGGGTTTTAGGCCAAAACCCTTTGCAGTGTTCTTCAAAAGTTCAAACAGTTCAAACCTCGCAGGGAGTTTCAAATGGGGGGAGTGTGGTTTTATACAAGGATATTTGAGTTGTTTGTCTAATAAAAAAAAATTATAAAACAAAATCTCGACCAACTCTTATTCTCGGCTGATCGAAATAGAAGGCTGAAGACGTAACTTATATGGTATGGTTGTCCCTAAAGTTCATATTTTCCTCAAGGATCACTATTTTTAGGTTAATACGAAACGCCATGCATAGTGTTCGGTGTTAAGTTAAAAATACATTCAACAAAGTTATGCCAAGAAAAAGTTTAGATTCCAAGTGTTTGAATTTCTCAATGTACTTTCTTTTGTGTGATTCTCAAATACTTCGACTTGACAGACAGTTACCCTTATATACTTGTAATTCGTTACTAAAAGATGGTCCAAGTAATATTTTAGATTCATAGTGCTGCATTGTTCTTGCTTGCTTATGCTAGTTATTGACCAAACTATGTCATAGGCTACTTCCTATTGTTGGCAAATGACAAGTTGTATTTGTATCCATTAATAATGTGATCCTGTTTCTGTACAGATGTAGCATTTCTAGTCTAAAGAATCGTAAATATAATGACTGTACATTATGTACTATGAAATCATCAATAAAATATGACCTATCTGTTCTTCTTCTTCCCCTGAAGAATTGGTTGGATCTGCAAGTGTCTATTGAAGGCCTCGTTGAACAGGAAACGAGTCTGGAATGCTGATATAATCGGAAGCCATGCCAAGACGGCAATAGGTGCAAACAGAACAACCCCCATTCCGTAGTCATATGTTTTAGCAAGTACTCGGGTGAATTCCCACAATCCAGTATTCTCTATCAGGGGCCTCACAGCTTGTGCAAACTGAACGAACAAAGTAAATTAGTGGAAAGTAGGAAAGAAACGCAATGTCAAAGACAAAGAGTCATATAAACTTACCAATATCAAACCCCATCCTGTTGGCAAAAATGCTAGGCAGCAGACAACTAAGTCCCTCCAAGATAGATGACACACAAGAGAGAGAGATATGATGATGGAAAGAACACCCAAGAAGAGGGTTGCTTTGAATAGCCTAAACACGAGGTGATATCTAGCACTGAACTGTTGCCTTCCGAGGTTCACTGCCTGCATAGAGTGAAGTCAAGTATATAATTAGAGAAATAATAAGACAGATTTCTTCTCCATAATTGTAGATCAGATATGAGAATAGTTTCTAATAGAAGATAAGGACGGTGAGGTTTACCTTTACTAACAAGAATACAACGAGGATCACAATCCATGAAAGCAAATAAACCAGAAAATTCGTGCTATTCTGGGAAATGTCAAGGTGGTAGACCAGACCATACTGATACAGGAAAAACCGAACAGATAGGAGTATTTCAAACAACCTAGAAGTCATCCCAGAATGACGAAGATGGTCCTGCTCATCTATCCACCAAGACTGCCAACTTTTTTCTTGTTGAACTCCAATACCACCCTGCTGCCTGATCCACTTATTCCAGTCTTTCCAGTCATCTACTATCTTGTCCCAACTGAATCCAGATGGATTAAAAAGAAATGGAGCAAACAACCAAGTGATTGACATGAACCAAATCGAATAAGTGATTAATACATACGCCATACTGCTCTCATAGGACCGCCTAAACAAGTCATAAACAATCAACAAGAGCAATAACTCAAATCCTTTGACAAAGTGGCTTCTTGAATACAACCTGTAGTTTTCAGTGAAGCTAGTGTGAAACACAACGACCTTACGCCCAGTGGGTCTGTATTTAGCACCACCATGCATAATTGTTCGGCCGTAATAATGGATTTTTGTTCCAAAGGAGAATGTGAAAAAAACAGAAGCCAGCTGCAGTTGCATGAGGACAAAATCTTTTAGTGCATTAAGGAATCCTTTCTCAAGTCCAATTTCCATCACCATTGGCATTCCTGTTAATAGCCCAAGCTGTATAAATGACTGGGAGGCAAGAGCTGTTTCCAAGGATTGTATGTTCTGCAGTCTAGCTTCAATTACAAGCGCTTTCTCCAAGCCACTGAGGACAAGGTATAGCTGTCCATAAAGGAACACATAGATTCCAATAACTGATATCTGAGAAGTTTTATGGCAGAGTTTAGATTAAATCACAGCCAATGGTGGTTCTATGCCAAATATTATATTCATATAGAGGTAACAGCAAAGCACTGAAGGCATATCATCATAAGAAGCAATTTGTGACAATTAGATTAGAAAATATCTACCATAAATGTAAAGTATGTACTGATTACTAAATTTAGAAATACAGATTGACATTGAATATGATGGGTATTTTGCATTGATTGACTAGAATTCAACAGCTCCCAATTTGTAAAGATCATTTTCAATGATTGCTACGACATTATGCATAAAACTAGATAACTTTATCTTAGTAGCAAGAAGAAATTTATGAAATTACCAGGCTGCTAAAGTAAAACCCAATGGTTGTGAAATAACAAGACAGCATCCTGAAGAAATCAAACTGACGTCCAAGGCGGAATATATCACGGCTTATAGTTTGTTCACTGTTTCCATTAGCAACCTTGGCTTCAAATTTTGAGATCTGGTTTAGACCTACATCACGACCCTTGCCAACTTGCATGTATTCATGATACGTGATCCATCCTCGTCGTAAGGTAGAGTTGTATCCTACATGGTATTTGATGTAAGCAGTTTGAATAAAATAACAAGATAACTATATGGTTTTGAACGTCAGTAAAGATTACCCGCAAACACATCCTCACTCAGGTTAATAGTTTTTGATGCTTTGCTTATTCCACCTCTTGTGATGTGGAATAACCTGTCAAATACATCTGGATGTCCATAGTGGAATCTTACCCTGTGCATTAAGAATAGTATTGTAGTTATAAGAATGTCCATAGACGCACATACAAATAAGTTGGATAACAAAACATTGTTGAATGACTGAAATAACATAATAAGTACCAAGATGGTTCATCAACACCCAACTAATGCACCCAAAAGCAAACAACTAGCAGGAGTTACCAAGACAAACTTGAACTTGGTCCCTATATTGTTGACTAGGGTCTAGGGAAGTAAAACATATGAAGCTAAAATTTCAAAAACATAGCATCAAGACTTGTGTTCATTCATAAGCAATAACTTGATGCAATTAAAAAATGATCTCAGCACACAGGCGTCTATTACCTGAGAGGATTGGCAAGAAGCCTTTGACCAATGGTGACAAAGCTGGTCTCTTGATAAGACATGAACCATGCAAGAGAAGATACACTGCAGTGTGCAAGAAAATATAAGGAACCATGATACACTTACAGAATCCCTGCAAATAATTTACATGAAATACTAACATGCTAACTATATAGTTAAAGTTTGCATTAAGTCAACTTCAGACAAATACTACAGTTTTAGTAAATGTTTGGCCATGTAAACAGGTCTAGACAAAAGTTACTAAAGGGGCGGAGGAATTGCTATGAGTTAAGAACATTTCAGGTCTATGAGGAAAGCATTAGAATCATTCATCCAAGACATATTTCTAACTTACTTCTCATTGTGGTTTTTGTGGTTCTTAAATTTTGAATCATAATGCACTCTGTGCAAGCATCTCACATGATTTGCAAATCTCAGTTTTAGGGATTATAGGATCGGATCTAACCTTCCTGTAAATATGTGTTCCCTCAAACCAAGTAGTATAGGAGGTCGGCGTCCTTGGTTCTGAAGAAATTCTTGCAAAAGATTTCTCATCTTGAATGCCTCTTCCAAATAACTGTCCTATAAAGCCACTTACTTTAGAGCAACGAACATGAAAATGACTAAATCTTATGAAACTGGACAAGAGGCTCACTTGGTTCATATCAATGGTTTGAAGAGCTTCGCCACGAGTGAAGATTATTCCATGGTTTTGGTTTTCGGGCTTCCCTTCTCCAATAGTTGGTGGACCAGGAAGCTTTATGCGATATATTTCCTATGAAGGACAATGATAGATCGTGTAAGTTCTGAGATGCATAATTGATTACAAAAGTACTTGATTACAAAAGAGGATGAGAGGATTTACGTTAGCATTTCATATACATAAAAAAATACTATCAAATCCCAATTATTTACTAATTTCTCGATGCGACATTAAAGCTTAGCAGCTTTGTCAGAGGTTAATGATATCACAAAACGATACTGCACCTAAGCTGTCTCACATGAGTCATTACTCAATAGTACGTAATTCCCAATTTTGTAACATGATTCAATAACATTACCTGATCACCAAAATCAGGGATAGCTTTAACCAAGACAGAAGAATAAACTTTGTGAGGCTTGTTGTCCACTATCTCTTCTTTCTCCTCGACATAAGCGACACGGAGAGATGGGTATCTTCAAGCAATGAATAATTATAAGACTTCATAGTTTTACTTAAAACTTGTTTACTTCTGCAATAATTCTTTCCTTTCTTGGTAGAAGTTACCTATTCATCAAGTCAATTAGGTCCTGTGCATGTGGGTCTCCAGCAGCTTTTTGTGATCCAAACAATTGACAAGTAACAACATATGTGAATTTCATGTCTGCTAATGCATCTAGCTGAGCAGATAGTGGATGATTTCTACTTTCAACAGCATCATAACCTTCAAGAATATCTGCACAAACAGATTCAGCCACTTAGATAGATGTTTCTGAAAATTTGATTAAAATTTCAGTTAAGTTGTTAGTCATCATTGAGGACACACTAATTTAATGAAAAATCAACAAATACTAATAACTTAAATTTTCCAGATTGCAAACCTTCATCTTCAGCCATGTCTAGAAATGCTTGCAGTTTTAGGGCTTCTCTATAATACATCATTCCTCTGACTGTTAGAACCATAAAAACATACTGGAGGTCACTCAAATGACAAACTGATCTGTGGTGTTTAGTGTTCATACTAATATCAAATGTTATGAATCACCTGTTCTGCTTAGTGTTTGGCCCCGGAAAGAAGCCCAATTTCTAAGCTCTTCCTGTTTGTCCCTCTCCAGTTCATCCAAATTTTCATAACCCATGCGCTCCAGGAAGTTTTTCCACTCATCTAAGAAAAATAAGAGTCAGTGTCCAAGAAATAATCACAGACAGATAGCCTACAACACCACTATGTAATATTATATTAACCTGGAAATATCTTTTGCATGTAAAAGATGATAGAAACCTCCCGTTGGCTTGAATGAAGCTCCTCCTTTGAAAAATTAATATCCTCCAGGTAGTGTGGTGTCATAACACTGCACCAAGAAAGTTGTTCTATCAGATGCAAATCATGAAAATGCAGTTGCCTCTATATGAGAAGATCAACATGAACCATAGCTTCAAAACATTTAGTGTAGAAGATTTATAATCAATATGATTGTGGTTCAGCTCCAATTTCTTCTTAATGCAAATGCCACCACTAATTACTACGTAATGAATCTAATGTAATGAAAAAATCAATGCAAACAATATAGATCAGTTTTTTTTTTTTTCTGATGAGATTATATTCATTCAACTAAAACGAATTACATATAAAAGAATAATTTACATCAGAAGGTACACAAACGGAGAAAACCACAAACAAACACCTCCTTGTTTGTGCCACCATGAAGTAAATTACCAGGGAAAAATTGTCAAGATTGTAGCTAATACTTCATAATAAAACAAGGATCTGGTGCTATTTTAATGAAAAGCTTTAGCAAAAGAAGCACACCAACAACATGGATGCTCAAATGCAACAGCTTTTATTTTCAAGTAGAATTTGGACACCAACTCCACGTAAAAGCAGTTGAGCAAGATAAATTTCAGTCATTTCTTCTACCTTCAACCTTCTTTAACATTGACAACTTTTACGGCATCAAAGTTGTCTACTGATTTCAGCAACCATAAATTTAATTGGATGAACTAAATACGTGGCTGAAGGAAAGAAGAAAAAAATAGAAATTCAAACAAGAACATAATACTCGAGAGAAGAAACTAGACCTGAATGGCACCATATTGGCCACTTTGGGTGCACCTGGCATATTCATAAAGAGAGAAGTGGCAAAGAATGATATGCGTCTCCGAGCCTCTAAGTTACTTGGAATGTCCATTGCTGTATCTTGGACAGTAAGCAACAGAAGAAAGCGCTTGATCTACAATTTAAATCATGTCAATTATTTTTCACAAGATGCTTACAGGCAACAGTAGAGATCTATTCCTTTTGTTTGGTATGTAATTTAATGTAATATAATTGTACATGTACTTTATATATATGTAGGCAATGTTTCCCATGGAATTTGAATTTTTAAATCAAATGTGGAAGTCATGTTGCACGCAAAATATAGCAGGGACGTTAACGATCAAACCTCAAAACTACAGGAGTTTTGAACTAAACAGATTCTTATAGTTTCAACAGCTTAAGTTTTTGTGAACTATGGTAAGTGAACGAAACATAACAGAGAGAATGGTAGAAAGACTTGATAAACAGGAAAGAAAAGGAGCTTATGGAAAATCACCTGCTCATTTAGAGCAGCACTGTCTGGCAAAGGGAAATGGATAGAATTCCTGCCACCAGCAGATCCAAATAATGGGGATTCAATATTTCCAGAAAAATAAGCAGAATCTGTTTCGGTCTGTTGGGATGAATCCAGCAACTCTAATATCCTGCATGATTACGTGAACAGCTATGATGTACACTGCATGAATTGATCAGCAGATGGTAAAGAGTCTGAATACACCTACCTAAAGCCACTAGTCATCATATCATTGGTTACAAGCTCAAATATGTCTTGGAGAACTTTCGCAACTTTACCATGATGGTCTTCATTTCCCTCAACCTAACAACATTTCAACAAGAAATGAGGAACCTTAGAATACATAATTTTGAAAACTATATGATCAACTGTAGTATAATGACTTTGCAGGAAATGGACACCTTACCAAAAGTTCAATTAGCTCAATACATTTAGCAAGAAGATCCGGAACTTTAATCATCCGAAAGTCCTCAAGAAGACTTGATTTTGCGATGCTTTTTTCAATTTCAGTCAGTATGGCAGATACAATCCTGTTAAACAATCCACAAAAAGTATATATATTACAAGACCATAACCTTTTCTGTTTGTATTTTTCTGAGCGAATGATGATATAAATTAGAAGTGGGTATAAATAATTAAATACAATGTCCATAACTATATTTTCCTACAAGAAAAAGAAAAGGAAGTGAGTTGTCAATGTTACCTCTTTTCAAGATCCCCAATAATAAGGATTTCAAGGACATACTTCAACGATTCATAGCACTCCTTCACAGCACAGTACATGTACTCATCTTTTTTAAGTTTTCTGATAAGACTTTCATCCCTCCCCACAAAATCCTTTGCAATACTGAGGGCTGTTGAAAACTAGATGTATAGGAGACATATTTTATAATTTTATATATAGACACACACACACACACACGCCTACACATAATTGGTCTGGAAGGAGATATATTTAGATAGGAGAACCAGAAAAGAACAATGATTGAAGAATTTTGAATATGGAAGATACCTTATTTGCAAGAAGAAAAACAGGCCAACGAACTATGCCGGAAAACAATTCTGATGACATTGGCATTGTCATTAAATCCAGCTCCCTATTTAGTAGCAAAATTATGTAAGGATTTTTCTTTGACATTTTGTGGGAGAGAAGAATGAGTAAGTATGTGCAAGAAAGAAAAACACCTGTTGTTTATCAAGTCCTCCAATCGAAAACTATTGATAATTTGGTTCCAAACCAAGACAAACTTGGCAAGACCATTTTTTTCACTCTTTGAGACCTGGAAAGATAGGCTCTGACATTTAGCACAAGATTCTTCACGAAATTCAATTTCAGATAAACTAAAACCTCATACCTTTCTGAATGTATTGTAAAAGAAACCTATTTTTCTCCTTCCGTCATTTCTTGATGAGGGTGGAATAAGAGAAATATTGAATGCGGAAGGCAAGGTGTGAAATCTACTCCTCAACATTCCTAACGTCCGAATCTATAATGGAACAGAGGTGTAAGACAGAAAGCAGAAATGCTTTCCAAGGGAACAAAAAGAAGAACAAAAGAGGTATAGCTAGCTTACCTCACCAAGGTGATGCAAAATGCCATAGACTCCACCAAAAATTGTGCAAAAAACAGAATACCATATCTGAGTGTCCATAAAGTACACCTAATAAATAAATAAAATGGGTTAAGTACATACGAAGTCACGATCGCCTTATCAACGAGTAAAAAGCTTAAAGTAGAGCAGCTCATAGAATTGTGTTGCAGCATAAATAATATCAGCTTCATTTTTAGTTCTCAGTGAATGATATTTGTAATTGACCTCAGCTTGGGATGGAGGTTAGTTAATATGATGTTAACAAGCCATAAAACCATTAAAATTCACTTCTATCAATCTGAAAATCCAGAAAGTTCAACATGAAAAGGAAATGCTTTAGATAATTCAGAGGAACTGAGAAACTCACAACTATTATTGGAGCCCATATAGCAGCAATTGCACCAGCATTATTCTTAACTGCGAGAAAACATTTTTTTTTTTGAATATATATGTATATACAATTGGTGCAATCAGATCCTACAATCATACATAGAAACAACAACAAAAAGAACATCAGTAAGTACCTTTTGGAAAAAGCTCATGCCAATCATACATTTGTACACCAATTTTCATGATCTGCTTTGTTGGTTCTATAAGGGGTTTTATCTGCAGTTTTTCAATTGAACATTTTAACTTATGAAGTATATCAAAAATTCAAATTTTAATCATGATCCAAGTATACTCTAACTAGGAAAGCAATTATTTCAAATTCCAAGATTGTGAGACAGTAACATAATAATTGAGCATCATTTCAATCAATGGACAGACAAACCATTTTTTTCATCTGTAAGTTAAACATATATTCCTCTTATCTTTATTGCTTTCCTAACAAAATGCCTTTTATCTTTCAAATACCAATACAATGGTTAGATTTAGGTCTAGCTCACGTCTACATATATTGCATATTAACTGGAAATTCAATACAGCATGCAACAAGAATGGTGATGTTAGTAACTTAGTATACTATTGTTCGAATTATAGCATTCAACCCAATCCAACTGACAATGAGAGGAGAAGCCAATATCTTATTTACTATTATGGAAAGGCTAAGAAAACCAGATGTAGGATTGTAAACTCTTCAGCAAACTCAGCCTCAAAACATAATTTTGAAACCATTTGCCACTATAGAGTGTTGGATGGAGAATTTGAAAGATTAATCCACTACAGTGTTAGCACCAACCTCAAAAAAGTAGCTGAAAGAGAATTTGCTCAGCAGTATAAGCACCCAAAACAATGTATACCTATGGAATAAGGGAAAAAATGTATCAAGGAACAATATATAAAAGAACAAGGTCAGCTAAGAAAAATTCATTATAGGTGTAGTATTTACTTCAACACTGAAAGCTGGCTTTCTTGCATTCCACGCGCAACATATAACCTAGGCTACATTATCAAATCAAAGGTTCCAATTAATATCCATAAAATGCAAAACCAAAAGTCAAACTGAGAGGTGCATCTATTCATTAACTCAATAAATAGAGTACATTGCTTGTGGTATGTATCTAACCAGAACATTCTTTGTTGGTTATGCTGTGTGCATAGAACTACCTCTATCTATACATCAATATCTTCTGAAAGGCATTTATCGCTACAATTCTGACTATGCAGTCTATACTCTATACCAATGTTCTTTTTCTTTCTTTTGATCAGTGACTATGCCACTATTTAAAACTCAAAAACTTTGACATGTTCAGGAACAAAAGAAGCAAACTGGATGCTGTCTTGAAGTTCATAGTTTCATCTGCAATAGTTATTCTACCAAACTGGAAAATTCAGTTTGAAAAAAAAAAAAAAAAAACATTATGCAAGATCTGATTTAAAATCAACAAAAAATAAAGACAATATCACAGATTTAAAATACTGACAAGCTACATGATGAGCATACCTGTGTCCACCAAGAGAGAATGGTGCATATACGGTAATTTGAGATCTCAATGTATTTGCGAACAGAAGGGACCAAAAATAACACCATCTCAACTGCATTAGTCATCAAATAGATTGCAACTGCAACCATAAAGGAAGAGAAACACCATTCTTGAAGCCAGCTTCCATATGTTGTGGAATAACAAGTATATTTTCTTCTAGAATTAGCATAATATACAGGAAGAACTATAGTCCATATCATTGCAACACCCAGCTTCATAACATGCTTTACTTTTGCAGAGAAGTCCAGCGTTTGTCTCACTTTCCATGTAAAGGCAATGTCGAGTATTGCTGCAATCCCAGACCTCAATCAGATATCATAATCATATATTTCATTAGGAGGTAATCACTCAAAACTCCAAGTAAGCAAATGTTAGCCAGTTATAAAGAAACATAAAAAAACAGAAAAAAAAAAAAACAAACAAATACTCAGTTTACTTCTGACCTATACCATACATGGCAACAGTATGATCTTTTCTAAGATACAAAGCATGTGTATGTTTGAGCTATAAGAATTATTCTACCAAGTTTTATATGTGTGGTAAAAAGACGCAGTGCAGGCTGATAAGGTGATACCACAGAAGTATTAGATAGACCAAATACACAACCTATGTCAGACACGCAAACTTGCATAACAGCAAACACACAGGAAAATTAAGGTACTCCTTTGTATTGGCCGATGTCTCACATAAATCCCTATGGAAAGAAAATTTAGAGAAATGACAGAGAATCTGTTATTGCATTTACTTATCAATACAATACATGGATGTGTTCAGGACACAGACATTATTTTCTTTCAAGAGACCTTGGATGAACCAATTAGAAAATCATTTAAGCTACATTGACATTGACTTAACAAGGAGGTTTGATTTAGGCTAAATGTGTTACCACATCAGCCATCAAGCTATAATGACTAATGTTACAATTAACAACAATCCTGAATGACATGGTTAGAGACCTAAGGATCATTGCCGGCAATTATTTCAATAACCTTTGAGCCTAGGACGCATTATTGGTTGGCTTTTAAATCATTTTCCCATGCGCACATCATACTGGTATGATATCCCAAAAGAATCAGTGACAAATGAGGTTCTGTGTAATCACTTGAATAAAATAGATCAACCCAGCATAGAACTCGAATTGGATCTCAAGTTCTCGACATACACTAGAATAACTTGTAAAGTAAAAACAGAGACTGACAAATATTGTGCTGTAGTAAAAGAAAGTGAAAAGTTGATAAAACATAACAAGACTACATAGAAACATGATAAGGCTTGACCGCTTGAGTCATGTTTAAGGTGCATTCAACACTTTGAGAGTTAAAAGAAAATACTTTTTAATCGTACCTTGTATGAATTTAAGGAATGCAGACGTAATGAAGATACTCATGATATCCTCAAATATAACTTTGTCAAATAATTGAAGTGGAGATTCCACTTCATGGCATGCCATAATTATCAATGCCTACAAGAAAAAGTAAAACTTAAGCAACAAAGGAAACCATAGCATAAAGGAAGTATTGGTCAAGCTGTTAGATTAATTCAAGTTTACCTGAAGGGAAACAATAAAAAAGCTCCACATTCTGTCAAAGCTTCTAAAAATCTGCCAAAAAGAACGTACTTCTACAAAATTCGTTTTTCCCAACCATTTGGGTTCACGGACTTCTTCTTTAGTAACCTGTTACATAAAAAAAAATAAAAAAAATTGAGACATAGAAGAATTGTTAAACAAATTAAATATGGATCAATTAAGCTATTAGAGAATAGAGCAGTTTCATCGAGGGGTGATCCGCTTGTCTTTTTCTTTTTCCAATTCCAATTCCAAATAGTATGAAATCAGGATAAAAGTATTACCCAAATCCACTGACTCCTGACCCAACATAGTATCAGATAATAAAAATAATAATAATAATAATAATAAAAAGCAGTCTAAACTGTGTTATGAAATTGTGCTGCAAAAACAAATACAGGCACATACATAAATGCCTAGAATAGTGCTCTGAATAAAACATGCTCTAGTTTCTTCAACTACATATAGCCATTAGAAAGCTATTCAAGTAGGAGAAGACCTTTTACAATGCAATTTATAATCAACTGCAAGAAGCTGCCTATTCAGTAATATGATAACATACCCCAACTTCATCTTCCTCCCCGTCTTCCTTCCTTCTTTCTTCTACAGGAGCAGTGGATGCTGAAGCTTTCTTAGCATTGGACTTTTTTGGAGAATGTATACAAAAAAAATCATGGTCTAGATGCATGGGCCAACCGATTTCGAAACAATCAGGAGACCTGCCAAAAGATAGCAGATTTCAGTTTAGTGATCATATTGCAGGCAGAACTTTGGATCAAAGGACACAATACATATCTATACATGTATGACTCGAGTTGAATGCTAACCAAAAATACTCATTCAGATCATCATAATTTCTCCACGTGGAATGGTCAGCTGTCCCACCTTTGCTTTTCTTGGCTTCCTTCAGTTACATTAGAAGGAAGGAATAACAGATTAGCTACAGAAAATGGTTAAACTGAAAGCATAGGTTGAACTCATAAATTACCTCTCTTATAACCCCATATATGGGGGTAACGACATTGTTAAGGAAAGACTCAGACTGCCCTCCATATGCCGGCATGACCTTCTCCCATGTTGTCAAGCTAACAGCACCAGTTAACATGCCATGTAGCTCATATGCCATCTTAAAAAGAAAATATGTAAACAGATAAATATAATAAAAAGTAACAATTAGTAACGGCTTACAAATTTCATGCATAATCTATGAAACGGAGCTTGTGCAATTCATGTGTTCATAGATGAAAGAAGCATTATGTTTACTAATGATTATCGTGCATAGTCCATGAGGTAAATCATGAAATATAAGATTAATACAGGTTCAATGCACCAAAGTCTGTCAGAGATTTTAAGAATTACAAAACTCCAGATCTGAAAAGGCAGTACAAACTAAACCAAACAGATCAAAGAAGCATGTACGCACATTTATATATTCAAGTGAAAATAGGTCTTGTTTGATTTAACAAAATTTAAATTTTAATATGGGTTTGAAACTTTGAAAGGGCAATATGAAGCTATGAGAAAAAAATTCAACCAGCATTATGCTAGATAGCAATCGATGGTAAGCTTACATGGTGAAAAATATAACAGAGACACTCTGGCATGAATCGCAAGTTTGCAGCCTCCCCCCATATAAGAAGGTAAAGCCCCAGAAATAGAAGTTTATATTGTTGGGCTTCTTGTTTCACATAAGGCAACCTAAACAGAAAATCACTTAATGAGGTAAGACAAAACTCATACAAGTTTAAGTACTAAGATTTAAGAGGTAACAAATGAAAAAATAAAAATAAAAACAGCTAGTGTATCATACAATCATATGGACAAATCAATATTAAAGTAAATGATCTGAGTCCTACAGGAATTAAATAGCAATCATTGGGTCAGAATCCGGATCATAATATCTTACCGGATGTTACTTTTCCTTCCCAAAAATTTGCACCAATTTGTATAATTTTTGAAAAATCTCCTCATTAACTCATCCACTGCAGCATCACCTAACTGATATTATAAGATAAATTGTATCAACACAAAAGTAGAAATAATATAATACTTAAACAAATATGTATAAACGCCAAAGAAAATCACTTTTGAGACAGATGTCTGCTTCTGAGTTTTCCGTCTGTGAATATTAGCAAGGAGTAAAAGCAGATGCTCTCTCTGATTGGCTACATTCCCTTCCTGACACAAGATATAAAATCAATCAATTCTGAAAGTAAGGAACAGAGAGAAAAGTAAACTATGTACTGCATCGCCAATTGGCCTATTTACTACATGCTATAACAGCTATAATTTATAGTAGAAGGAGCAGGGGAGGCAAGACGTAATAAAATCAAAATTTGTAATAGACTACCTGAAATCCAAAGCAGTACTGAAGAAAATCAAACAAATCAATGAAATTGCCATGTTTCTGAAAATCTTCGTTGGAAGGTATGCCACGAATGTGTCGTATTGCTGCTACTGCCGCCTTAATCTGTAGTATTTCATTTTATTAATTAGAATTGAAATCCCCATTTTACAATTCATAACCTTGCTTTACTATCATGTATAGACTGCTATGACCACTTGATCAGTATTTAGATTTGAAAGTTGCAGAAAATAAAAGGAAAAGGAAAAAAATAGCACTGTAATGAAATTCAGCACCAGACCTCAGGTAGCTGCATGATTGCTTGCTGAGCACCTCCTTGATCAAGTGGTAGAATGTTATATATGCCAAAGAGATCATTAGGTTTTGTCTGGATACCACCTCTATTAGCAAGGGCCTATAAATATAAACATTAAGCAAGATAAAATAGAATGCCATGTATAGAAACACATTTCAAAGAATAGAAACAAAACCATTACCTTTATCATCACAAACTACGTGAGAAAATGAAGAATGCATTGAATCAAAGAAGGAAAGTTACCTGAGGACCGGCTGTATTTGAAACTGTCTTCAAGACTTCGAACAACACAGAACCAATTATACGTGCATTTATCAACTTCTCTCTGTGACTGATTCAGATAAAGTCCCAGGAATTAATGTTGACAGTAAACTCTAATCAATACTTTACGGGCGATCAGAACCAAGAAAGATATGTCAATATACACAGAAATGTGCATGGATGTATTTACCTATTTTCTGTGTTAAATGCTCCTTCATGTTTTATGATGTACTCCTTGTAAGCATGATAGACACGTCTCAACTCACGTATATCACTCTTTTCCTTCCGTTTCCTAAATGTAGTTTCTTCATCCTATAACCCATTAGAAACAACAGTTCAAAGTTGGGAAGAATCATTATTCCACATCAGAAGAAGAGATCAACTTTTTTAATTACAAATACTATTAGTGTCGGAGAACTTAAAAGACACAAGAAACATGAAGTATAAGTCCAACCAACAGAAAGATATATAAGATGGGAAAGATCAGTAAAAGCATAGAACTCTAGGTAATGACAGTAATGAGAGGACACATAAGCCCGGTTTGACTACTTAGCTAAGAAGAATTTATTTCAATTGATTTGTAATACAGGGCAGATAATATGATGGCATCTCAAATCAATTAGCTGCTATCTCACAGATAATGATAAAGAAACAGTGTATCATGCTAAGAAAGAGTTTTGTCTTTAATCGAGCATGTAGTGAACATTGTAATTGTATGTTGGGTTTAATTACATTGTTAAGAGTTGAGACTAACCTAAAATACCTGTGCAGCATATCTGTTTACTAAGGTTCTGACTACCATTTTGACCTAATATTACTGCTGCATGTAGTACAAATCAATGTGGATAACCACCTGTTCAAGTCGCTGCAGAAGGGTAGTTTTGAATTGTCTAACACCCCGCCCATTCGAATGACGGTCCATGTTATGTGCTATTTCAAAGGCATGAAAGCGGCCTGTCCAGAATGTTCACTCAGACAATGTTATTGCTCCATCCATCAATGTTAAATCAAGATTCTTGTGGGCATGGAGTCTACATCTTTGAAAACAACTATTTAATATCTTCCATGAGTGTATTCAGAGAAAAGATATGGGATAAGCAGTTCCTCTTCCAAATTAAAGTGGAAGGTAAGGTAATTAAATAAACTGACCATGTGCAACCTAAATTATAGATTTCTAACAGCCAAAAGAATAAAGTTTTACAACTCAACTACCCCTGTCAGGAAATTTTCTGGCCTTAGTTTCAGGTTTTGGTTGTTACAATCAAATTTCCTACAAATTTCTTTCTCAGCTCTCAGAGAGAACTGTTGATCAGTTCAAAGAAAACATATTTGCACAGTTGCACCCATCTATGGACATGGATTTTTTCAGCAAACTGCTTCCAAAATTCAAAACAACGTCCCCAATTGTTTAAATAAACCAAGCCACATCTTTCTTACTCCCCAATGCACCAAAATTGTGATCGCTAAACAGGCTATTCACTAAGTTTTATGACTTTATCAAATCCTGAGACTTCATCCTATCATTGACAATAAAGCCAGCAACTTTCTATCTAACTAGTACTAAATCAACAGAACCCCCAATGACCCTTTTTAAAAGGTCCTTCTAGTCACTCACCTTGTGTTTCTCCTATGACTTCCATACTACCCTTTACCTCAGAATTCCAACACTACCTACTCAACACTATACAGATTCAAATGAAATCAAAAAATTCACATCTTCAAAACCTTGTAATACAAACCAAATTCAACAAAACAAAACGAAACCAACAACTTACATAGATAAGCAATCCGAGGCTCCTCGCTTTCGATCAAGTTGGCAACCCGAAGAAAGCTCTGGATTTTTGAGGCCAAAGTGGCAGGTAATCTCTCGCTCTCAAATGGCTCAGGAACATGATTGTGATCACTCCCACTTCCCATAGTGAGATACCTTGTAATGGGTCTTTTTTCCTCTGCTCCACCATCATAGATGGGTTCTGCAACCACAATCTCAGACATTGCCACTGTGAGCTCAAAGAGAAGAAGAATGATGGGACTGAGAACAGGGGAGAAGGTGAGTTGGGTTGAGAGTATATAAGTGGGATCTTCTCCATGAGTTGCTTAATGCGGTCAGCTTTGGCTTGGGTTGGCTTTTTGCTTTTCATATTTTGATTGAAAAGAGGTGTGTGATCCTTTATTGCTTTTGCTTTTGGGGGTGTGTTTCAGTGTTTCTGCTTTCTCTTTTTCCGCGCTCACTACTGTTCTTCCCTTCTCCGAAGAAGGGAGTGAGAAGAGAGAGAAAGAGGGAAGTTCTATGAGTTTCGGTTTTATGAAACAAACGCGCGAGTGTCACCCACACGGCCACACGTGTGGAATGAGTGACATATGATTGTGAAACTCTTGCACGTTTCACTTTGAGGTGATTTTCATTTTACTTTCCAGATTCTATCCTAGATTCCAAACTATATGGAATTATCATAGTTTGGAGATAATAAAAAAAAACTTCAAATAATTTCATCAATTTGAACTTTTGTAATTCTGATCCAAAAAAAAAAGAAAAACTTCTGTAAACTACAGTCTTGTTGTATCAAAACTATCAATGTCCGTAGTAGCAATGTGATAATGTATTCACGCACGTCAATTGATAATGTTTTACACCTTTCTGAAAATTGATGTCACACTTTGATATCTTAAGATCTTGTATATCATCTCTAGAGTCGATCGAGACCTCTCAGGGTTTAGGGTTTAGGGTTTAAGAATTTTATTCTACTAGACAAAATAGTGTGCTTAATTAATTTCTTTCGATAATTTAACAAAAGTGATTTAACCTATTCCCTCAATTACAAAAGTACTCTTTTAACACATTTGGTGTAATCAAAGATGTTTTTACTTTCTCTCCTTGAATTGGCAAAAATAAAAGGAGTAGATGTTTTACAAAAGCAAGTAATAACTGTAATATGGAGAAAAGAAGATTGATGACTACGTACTTGACTAGTCTGTAAATGCTCCATACACTTGCACCATAGTGAATACTGGCATTTCTAGTATCACTACACATATATATAAACCTAGCTAGACAAAAACACAGCCAAATTAAATTCGTTCTTCTTAGACCTCTCAACAACAAACCCATTTTATTATTTTGATACACGATTAGTATGGAGGGTGGCGTTAATATCATATATTTAAGGGTAGGCCATTCTGATTCAGAATCAAAGGTAATCACTATGTGTTCATTTTAAGCATCTTACAGAAAAGCACCATGGATTTCTATTAGAAAAGTGAAAAGAAATATAAAGCAGCCAATATCGATCGCTGCCTACTAGCTTGTGATTGCTACGATTTGCTTTACATGCAAGTAATATATAGAATTGCTGAAAGGCATGAATCATAGGCTCTCATTTAGCATTGTTAACCCATATCTAGTATTAGTTGGCTAGCTAGCTTCCAGCAAAGAGACTAAGCAAAACCCAAAACAAGACAAGAAGACAACCCAAAAGCTCCCAAAGGCACTAAGGAATGCAAAGGCAGGAAGTAATGTGATACAATAGTGCCTAATATATCGAAGGTCAAAAGTTACAAACTTTAAGAGAAAAAAGCTTTGCATTGATCACTTTTTCATTGCAATTTAAAAATAAAAGACCATGGCTGATGGCCAGGAGCATGTTATTCTTTGTTGGTGGATTTTGCTTCACGTACAGTTTTACCCTTGATTAGAGTCCAACTCTGGCAACTTCAGAGTTTGAGATCTCGATCAGTTGCCCAGTCGGCAACGTTTACAAGACAATAATAATGAGATAAATTACTGGGAATTTTAGCATCAAAATTCTACTGGGAAGTTGAAAGGTTTTGCCCTCATTATATAGGAAGAAAGTGAAAGATCTGCGAGTCAATTATATACATCTGAACTATATATATGTCGGTATATTCTAAAGTTTCATATTTCTAGCATTTTTTAAAGTCATCATGCAAAAATTCGATTCATCATATGTACGTTCTTCCTGTTTTCGGAGGAAGAACGGAATTACAAAGTAAAAGAAGAGCCTTTGGACAACCGATATTAAGAAAATCGTGAAAGAAAGCTGGAAAGTAAGCAAGCAAGAAGATGGAATGGCTGAAATAAATATATGTTTTCAAACGAGCTGGACAATCGATTATAATCGGAAGGTGCACAAGTGCATAACCCTAACTAGTAATGGTGAACAGAAATGGAACCACGGCAATTCAATGATTTCAATCTAACTAATCAAAAGAAAAAATGATTTCAATCTAAACAATGAGCTACCTAGCTAACCCTTACCTTAATTAGGCCCGAAATTATGGACCGCGATATGATTTCAATATCCAAAAATAGATTTGATTGAGTACGTAGTAGTGTAGTACAGGCATCCTAAACCTCAATCCCTAAATCTTAAAGACTTAAACCCTAGACCTACAGATACGATGGGCATGCGTGTGGCATTTGATGCCGTGCATGCGACGACTCCCATAATTGATCTCGCATGCCAAGCAAATTAATCACGCCCACATGATCGATTAAGCTCCAAAATGGATGATGTTGATCATTTTTATTTTACGTACGTGTGTAGCTCCACAAGGTTAGTTAATTATCAATTCACTAGGTTTAAGCGGACTATACGTATGCATGTAACTAATTTTCCTAGCCTTCTTCTCCCACCTGGATTAGGTTCTCCCACCTGGATGAGGTTTACCGAGCTAGCCTTCATTATCTATAAATATGGAGGAGAACGTACGCGTGCTTCTGTCAAGTGTCCTCTTTCATTTTACCATATTCCCTGCGCGCAGCAGAGATTAGAAACTATTCAAGAAGACAAAAAACAAAGCACATATATATGCGCTTCATGTCCGTCCGTACAAAATTCCATGGCAAGTGTCCTCTTTCGAACATGTTAGGCAGTCTGTCTTTCCATCTATTACTATTGTCAGCGATACGAACTTGCTCGATCTCCCAGACTTTTAGATATTTAGGCAGTATGACTTGTTTATAATATTTTGGCGTAAATTTATCAGATCTGTTTGTTCCTCCATTTGGTTGTAAGTTATAATTTTGTTTTTATTTTTGTTTTTTTTTGTTTTTTGTTTTCATATTGGGATCAAGGAAGATTCCCTTGCCTATCCAGACCCCCTTCTAACCCCCAAAAAAAAAGTGTTAGAACTTGCAGAATCAGTACATTATTCTATCTTAATAACACTTGAGTGGGAGTTTAATAGTTTTCATATTCCCCATTAATTAAGCTTTTGGGACCCTCATACTGTCATACATATGGAACTATATATATCTGAAATTGAATTAAGGTACTGTAGTGTAATCAATTATTAATCACTATGAGAGAAATCCATAATCTATCTCAATGATGAGATTTTCTCCCTCTTTTTTTTGTTTTTAAGGACTTCATTTCAGTTTTTGGCTTGTCCAAACTTTGTGATTTTTTTTTCCTTTGCTATTTTGATAGTACGTAGACAATAGCTTTTGCTTCCTTGCTCGATGAAAGAGTGTAAAATTTTACAAGAAAGAGTTGAATACAAGCCGAGTGAATTTAGTTCGATCTATCGATGCTTGAATTATATGAATTTAGTTCGATCTACGAGATGAAGCATATGCAAGGCAATTGCAAGACCAACAACAACGAGAATATATGCGGCTCCAAATGGATATGCGGAATGAGCAATTCAAAATCCAAGAGAGGGAAGAGTGTATCATGGAGATGAATCCAAGCACTATGTCGCCAGGGCCTAGAAAAGATTATTGACTAGCAAAACAAAAGGCGATAGCGGAGACACAAGCAAATTTGTCGGGGTCTTTCCTTGGAGGATATCCCCAATCATTTTTCCCCGGAGGATATTCCCAAACACTTTTCCCCAGTGGATATCCCCAAACACCCTATCCCGGTGGATGTTACCAACCACATTTTCCCGGTTACTATTATCCCCAACCACCTTCCACCGATGAATCCACAAACCCCATCGATGGCAGTGATCCTTCAAACACCGATTTCTTTTGTAATGAAGATAATAATCCTGATAATTAGATAGTTATTAGGAAATTTCAAATTATTGTAATTATTATTTTTTTTTAGGCTTGGCCTGTCAATTAAATGTCATGAAATAAAAAAATTAATTTCATTAAGTTATATTGTTTACTATTTATTTACAACTAAAATCATTATTCACACTTAAAAACCATTTTTTTAAATTCAATAAACAGTCATTGTCACGTGGCAGCAATCCCACATTTCTGACGGGTGGAAACTGCTGCCCAGTCACAGTGACCCAAAGTGACCTAGGTCACTGTGTTCATTCTAACCCAATGGGTAAACTTGTTCTAACACTTCATATAAAACCACTGTAAACGTTACATCACGATGCCAATATGGACAAAGGTTGGTAGGTTTTAGATTTTTCAACGAAAATTATACAGCGCACCCGTCCATCTCCGCTGTCCATTTTGAAAAAGTCAAAAGTCCGAGTCAAATGGACGGCGGAGATGGACAGGTGCGCGGCGCACCCGGGTGCGCTGAATACGCTCTCATTTGAAAAATGCAAAGTTATGGATCATGATTGAGAAGGAAAAGTTTTAATATGTTTAGATGGCATCCGGCCTAATCTAATAGCATCGAGTCAAAATCTATGGCTGCACTATAGGCCAATAGAAGGAGTTCAGCTTCGGTGGCTGTTCGATAGCTCCCGGCCGGCGAAAAACTTTTTTTGTCACCAGCTCAGTAAACTAAGTATTATATAGGTGGGGTGGGTGATGACAGCTTTGTTAGGTTTTATGATTACACCACACAAATTAAACTCAAATATGTCCAATTAATCACAAAAGTCCTCATATTTTCTGATAGAAGAATCAGAATCGTTCTCATATGTTCTGAGAGGGGAATCAAGTGACCGATGCTCTTGCCTCTTGTTAATATTTTACATCGTTCTTAACCGGCATGACATAGTGGTATGTGGGATGACCTTACTCATTCCATTTATTATTATTTTCGGCATGATGAACTTGGTCACCCAAACTACTTTCGAATATGTTAGGCAGTCTGTCTTTCCATCTATTACTATTGTTAGAGATACGAACTTGCTCTCCCAAACTTTCAGATATTTAGGCAGTATGTCTTGTTTCTAATGTTTTGGCGTAACTGCGTAAGTTTATCGGATCTATTTGTTCCTCCATTTGTATGTGAAGCATTGTTCCTCCGTTTGGTTGTAAGTTGTAACTTTGTTTTTTTTTGTTTTTTGTTTTTTTTCCTTATTGGGATTAAAGAAGATTCCCTTCCCTTGCCTGTCCAGGCCCGGTTCTAACCACAAAAAAAAGAAAAAAGAAAAAAAAAGAAGTGCTAAAATTGGCAGAATCATACGTTATTTAGGTTATTCTATCTTAATAACACTTGAGTGGGAGTTTAATAGTTTTCATATTCCATTAATTAAGCTTTTGGGACCCTCAGATAAGACCTTCAAGTCTTCAACAACTTCTTTTTTTTTTCGAGAATAAGTCTTCAACAACCTTAACGAACCTCAACTCCGGAAGTGATGACCAAAAGCAAACAAATTAGACACTGCAGAATACGTAATTTGTGCTCTTCACAAGTTGGTCAGTACATGACTAGTTCTGGACAAAACATCAAATTAACTATGGCACCGCCGCACCGGCTTGCTCTCTAGGCATGAATGCGTGTTACAAAATTCGTTTGAAAATAGTTGGATTTAACTTATCCTTTCGAATTTCCTATTTAATTTGATTCAAGAGTTTCCTCTGTAAGAGAAGCTCATAAGCATTAATCATACAACAATTAACAGTAATACTAATATGAGTTCTACTAGTTATCTAGAAAACTTAATATGAGAAAGAAAAAGGAAATTAGGAAAACAGAAAAAGATCGAAAGAGCATGGAGTGTTTATTTGTTGAAGTTTTGTAACATTGAGAACAGAGTACTCGAAACAGAGACCGGTGATAACAGCAACAATCATCAATGAAAAGAAGCATAAGAGGAGGCTTTTCTGTTTTAGGCACTAAGTCACAGTGGGATTTAGAGAAGCAAATGCGAGCAGCTCCTCATTCTTTTCAAATTTGGCCATGTCTTCTTCTTTCAAAGTCAAGCGTGCTTCCACGCCACCTCCATCGCTGGTGTCCATCAGCATAATCAAATTCTTGAGTTCTACAGTTGCAGGAACACTCATCAATGGCTTCCCCCATCCAAAATCGGCTTCACAGAAAGGAAACCTGCACCAACTGGTGGAACAATAGCACTCTATATCATCCTTCTGCATCTGCTCCCTATACTCATTCATGAGTTTACTTACATCTTCCCCACTAACAAATTTAGTACCATACTTCACCTTAAATTCCTCAAACCCCTTCCTCATCGCAGCAACTAAGCCCTGAAGATCATCTTTGCTTTCACCTCCTCCCGTCGATCTTGCTGCAAAGAACCCCAAAAGGTTCCCCATCAAGTTTTTCCCAGATGGCTGCGCCAATATGTTCCGCATATTCACAATTTGCAACCATGTTGATGATGGTCTTACAGAATCCGAGTTTGCACTTGATGCTTTCATAGCAGTTTTCCAAATCAGTGCTGACACGACTTCGACTCGCGTGGGATTCGGCACGGCATCACTGGCAGCTTCAGACTTGAGATATGCAATTTTTGAGGATTCAAACACGAATCTCTTTGTTATACACTTTTCTTTAGCAAGTTTTCCAAACTGTGGCGGTGACTTGAACAGATCCAGTGGTGGGAAACGAGAAGCTGCGCCAACGTATTGATGTGAAGGGAACACTGTATGATCACTGGTGCCAAAGCCAAGCGAAGTTGCAGCCCAACTATTGACGAATGTGCTGAGTGTGAAGGCATCAATCATCTTATGAGAAACGTTGAATCCAATAGCGATTCCACCACACTCGAAGAAGTTGACCTGGACATTTAGAAGAACATAGCCTGTTTCTCCTTCATCAGTAGATTCCAACTTAGGAATCAATTCTGTTAGAAACTCAAGATCGGGTTCTTCCAAGACCCTTGATATGGAACACTTGACCTTAGCTTCAACAAACACAGCTCCTTGGTCATTGCAACAGATTGAAGCATGATCGTGGATTCTTCCTGCAAAGGGGTAGAAGCGAGTTAGGGTTTCAGAGAGTGATGTTTTCAGAAGCTTGGTTCTTTCAACAACCAAACTTTGGGGATCAATACTATTAAGCTCACGATCGCGAGGTTGAACAGTATTGGGGTAGAAGAGAAGTAGTGGGAAATAAACTGTGGGAGTTAACTGATCGAAAACAGAAAGGCTGAAAAATCGAAGGGGGTGAGGAGTTGGAGAGGAAGGACTAATATTTTCTTTGTGAAGAACTTCAACCTTCACCTCTAAGCCCATTGTGCTAACTCCACCACCTGAGTTTCATAACAAAGAACACACTCCTAGAGTCCAAGTCCATATATATAAAGACTGGCACAACACAAAGATTAACTCACATGCGTGCAGTGCCGGCGGCAATCTTTGGAATCAAATTTGCCAACCAGCAAATTTAATTTAATAACCAGCAATGACCATCTAATCAAGAGAGAGAAAGAGAGAGAGTTGACCAGTGTCATATATGGGTGGTTGTCATGCTGGTCGACAAATTTGATTCCGCAATGTCTACAGATAGACTATCCAAAGATCGGAGCGGATTCAATACACCCTGGTGCACTGGAACCATAACAGATTAAGCAAACGTCTGTTACTAACAAACACAAAAAGGACCGCAGAATCTAGAATATCTTGTTATCATACATGTAAGGTGTATCGATCTTTACTTCCTATCACTAAGCACGCAGCTTTTGAAGATTTTAATTTTAGTTTTTATTTTTTATTTTGTAACAATTGTCAGAATTTCGGAGGCAAGCATGATGACTTTACTCCTCCAGAGTTCGTGCCTGCTTGTATGCTGTCACATCTCAAGACTATCACCATAGCAAGCTTCAAGGGAAGGCAGGACGAAATGAGAGTAGCTCAGTATCTGCTCAAGTACAGTGAAGTTTTGAATAAGATGACTATTTTTACCATTCCAAAAGCAGATGAGAAGGCATTATACAAAGAATTTTTGATGTTTGAACGGGGTTCAAAGGCTTGTCAAGTTGAAATACATAGCTAGGGTGCCCTGCTTGGTTTACCAGATTTTCATGTTGAACTGTAATTCAATATTTTGGAAGGTGTATATGTTTTCTTGAAAGGTCATAAAAATTAACACCCTCTAAAGGGATAAAAGTTGAGTCTATCTGCAGTTCTTTGTTTCTGGTAGAACATTTTCTTTTGTATTAAGCATCTTAACATTTAGGGATGACATACATATATCTCTGCCAGTTGACAGTTGTTAATGTGCTAATGTATTCATGTTTTTGTTCCTCTTTGTCGCCCTAAGATTTTGCTGCCTTGCTTCCGTAATGAATTTGCTCGTGTAAATTAGCCTCGGGGTACAACTGTACAAATTTGAGTTTTCTTTGCAGCCGGGCTGGATCTGATGATTTAGAGGCTTGAGGTGAACAATTGAAATGTCTCCTCATATGAATCATAACAATCGTTATTTTTTTTTATGTAGAAACTTTATCTTTTTTTTTTTTTGTTAACATTATATAACAAAAAACAATAAATGAAGGAATGAAACCCAAATACATTAGCACATAAGGGTGTTGCCAGATGAACCCAGCAAATCTTAGTGTACCCAGTAATACAAATTATGACATTTATTTCCAATACTACCCCTCAACCATTTATAGTTTTCTATTTTATTATCACCAAGAAATTTAGAAAAAGGAAATAAATAACTGCAATTCCCCGTGAATGTAGACGTCTTTCACCTCTTCCATGGTTATTTCATTTCTTCTTCAGTTCTTCCTTCTTATTTGCCTTCTTTTCTCTCAAATTTGTTTCTTTCTCTAATCTTAGGGATGGGATGATTTTTGTGTGGAAACGAGTAATTCATTGAAGAGGGCAAAGCCCAAAGAGCCCAGGCCCATAAATAAATAAAAAACACATGAGTTCAACTAGATCACCTAGCAGAAGATAGAAATAACAGCAGCAAAAACAGAGTAACGAACTAAACCACTCCCATGATCGGCGCCGGAGGACAAGGCATGCCGTCATTTCGAAGAACAGAAGCTAAAGAGGGTGGTGGCATTGAAGCCAGGGATGAAGATGGAGGATATCAAGATGAAACCTAAAAAATTATTTGGAACTAGCAACAAGTTGGATTGGTGTAGTTCCATCTCGACCAATGAATCTATATATATATATATATATATATATATGACAACGAATCAGTAAGGGAATTGTTGAAATCTAAGAAGCTTTCAGTAGCCTAAAGAACCAATTCCAGACTTGCAGCCAAAAACCAAACTTGAACATTGATCTACGGTATGGGACCTTTAAGAAGATCAAAAAAGGTTCTCTTCCAGGTGAGGGAGCAGCAATCAATCTGAGAGATGAAATAATTTCCCTATCAACCAAATGGTTCAATCCAATAGAAGTGAACCAATGAAAAAACAAAAAATCTGATGGAAAGAACGAGTTTTGACTTTTGACGGAGAATATTTTTCTTTCTTTTTCTTTTTGATATTTCTTAATTTATGTAAAATAAGGGGTAAAATCGAAAAGTTTGGAATAAATAGTGTTACTGTGTACACTAAGAAATTTGCGGGATAGATCCAGCAGCACTCGTACATAACTCGTAATGAAAAGAAGAAAAAGAACAAGGTGATTAGTAACAGTTTAACTTTTACTATTTCCTATTCGTCCACGTATCATTTACCGTAGACCGCACCGCAGGGTATCTCTATAGACTCAAGAAAACCTGAAAATTGAACAAATTTCTCGAAAGACACAAACACTGCCGCTCTCTCCTTTGAGTTCTCTCTGCCGCTTTCTCCTTGCTCTCTCATTTCTTCGGTGAGTGTTCCAAAAACAATTTCTGGGTTATTTCGAATGAGATTGTTTTCTTACTCAGATTTGTGGGGGCCTTTAAGCTTCGAACTATGAAGCTGGCTTTGGCTTTTTGTTTGGATTTAGATTCCTGGGTTTGTAAATGCTTGCAAGGCCTTTAGTTATAAAGTAATACTCTGTTTAAATTCTCGAAGGGTGCCCTATAGTCCCTCTTCAACAAAGGGCATAGGCTCAGAAGTTAAAACTTACTTAATATGTAGTGACCCAGAAAATTGGAAAATTATATAGACGCTTGTAAAGGTCCACTTTTGGTCATAAACGGGTGTTTAGTATTCTATGCCATCCTTTAGTTTGTTACCGTCTGTTTGGCAAAATGGCAACTGAGAAAATGAACATTAGGAATTCAATTCAAAGATCATGTCTTTAGCTGTGTGTCCTCTTCTACAATTGGCATTCCAGGATTAACCTGATTTTGATGCATGTAGCTTTCGTTTCATGATTAACCAAATGAGTGAGAGTCGGTAAAGAATTTAGCTTTCTATCTTTCCTTATTTTTGTTTTTCAGGAGCCATACAGGTTTATAAAGTTAACTTTGATTCAGTTTCTATGATACTAAGTCAGAAATAATTGAATGGTGTTCCATTTTTGAACCAGGGTTTCAATGTCAAAGAGTCAAGCAAGAGTTAAAGATAGGATTAGTGCATTACCTGATGAGCTTCTTTGCAAAACACTTTCCTGCCCAAGTCAACCCGGCAAATGGGCCGGTTGGGCGGTTAGTGGGTGGGCTGTGACGGGTTAGCGGGTTTAACGTTTCAACCCGTTACAACCCGTTAGCTAACGGGTTATAACGGGTTGAACCCATTGGGTTCGTGGGTTACCTGTTGGAACCCGTTAAGACCCACTAAAGCGTTTTTTCCCTTTTTTTTTTAAATCTTTCTTTTTCTAATCAAATCAAATACCCATATTTTGTGCAATTAGTTTACTTCTCTTCTATGCAATTATAAGTTTATAACATTAATATCTAATTGTAAAATTGATGCCGAACAACTCGTATATATTTGCTGCATACAAATGACATCACATATAAAAGGGGCATCCTATTAGTTCTTTTTTTGTTTTTTGGTTTATAAGACCTGATATTCATACAAAAAGATGCAACAGAGTTTCATGCATTCATTCAAATTTGGTTTCTCTCGACACAAACATCATATGTCAACTAATCAGCTACTACAAACACAAGTCAGCTACTACAAATTTGGTTTCTCCCACCTTGTTTCTCTTTTGTTATGATCTGTTTTATCCGTCCAATGTCAAATCTATCACGTTTTCACTGAGTTGCTCCCAATCAGTGCGATGTTGATCTGAAATATATATTAAAAAATTTAGTCAATTTAAAATCAAATGAAACTCACAAGATGAAAAGATATGAAATTAATACAGTGATTAAGTGATAGAGAATTTACCTTTCTTATCGAATAACCAATCACGACAACATAACAATGTTTGAACGGTTTCAGGTAATAGTGAGCTTCGATTTTGGTCCAATACTCTATCGTAGAAATAGAAATTGTAAGCACATTACGAGCCAAGCGACCAAGTATTGGATAGCGTAATTGTTCCATTTTCCACCAAGAAAGAACATCAAACTCTTTCTTTTTTTTATCTAATCTTTCGTCATCAAGATACTTCTAAAGCTCACTTTTAACACTCGAACTTGAACCACTTTTGTAAGTAAGCATCAAAATCTACAATATAAGAAGAGAAAGCATTCTACACAGACTTTTTAATGTCGAACGGGGTTCAAAGACTTGTCAAGTTAAATTATATAGCTAGGTTGCCCTTCTTTGTTTTACAAGGATTTCATGTTGAACTTTAATTCAAGATTTTGGAAGGATTTCGCTTGAGATGTTGTAAAAACATCCTCTTTGGGGATAGAAGTTAAGTTCATCTGCAGTTCTTTGTTTCTTGTAGAATATTATCATTATCTTTTGTATTAAGCTTCTCAACTTCTGGGAATGCATGTCATACATATATCTCTGCCCAGGCCCGGATTTGAATAGAGACAGAAGAGTCTTGTGACTCGGGGCCCAAAAATCTAAAGGGCCTAAAATTTTTTTTTTTAAAAGTGTAGTTCTAAAAAAAAAAGTTAATTTTTTTTATAGTTTTTTTGGCTGTGCAATTAATCAAACAAGTATGGAAAAGAGGTAAAAACTTAATGAAAACTGAAGACATCTGACATGAATTAAAGACAAATATTCTAAAATAAGAAGAATTACACGTGATGAGGGGCCTAAAGGCAATTGACTGAATTATATAAACATATATTATTAATTATAAATTAAATACTTTTGGATGTTATATGCTATTTTGTATAAAAAAAAAAATTAGGGGCCCAACTTCGAGAGTTCGACTTAGGCCTCAAAATCTCAGGTCTGGGCCTGTCTCTGCCCGTTGACAGTCCTTAATGAATCTTATGCAAGTGTATTTATGCTTTTGTTCCTTTTTGTTCTGTATTTTTCTATCACCCTAACTTTATCTGCTTAGCTTCCTTTTCAGAACTAAACAACCATGAAGACTCGTATATTCATGTTTTTTTTTTTGAACAGGAATCGTATATTCATGTTTAACAGGAAGGCATTCATTTCATTCTCTTGAATTTTCTTCAGAATTAAACCATAAGAGCAACAATAGAAACTCATCGGAAATGTTGCCTAGCTGTTTGTTGTTGTATATATGTGAAGACAAACTCCATGAGAAAATTCAAGGGATGGTCAATTGAAAAGGAAGTCGCCAAGTATTAAGTAATAACTATGAAAATATATACATGCATGAAAATGGGGTAGCAATGCCACATTTATCTTAGTCGTACATGATTGAATCATATGCAGTTTCCTGCCATATTGAGCTGTATCCATTATCTTCTAAGCCAGCTCCATAGCAGATATGAGAATAATCACCAACCCAAATTCCAGAGTCATTGAGACAATCCATCTCGTATTCACAAGAATCCATATACCAGTTCATATCATCACTTGGTGAGCAAGGGACCTGCTCCATATCAAACCATCCCATCTCACTGCTATCAGCTAATGAACCAGAGCAATCGTTGCCGTCTTGGAAATCATCGATGGTCAATTCGGAGTTGATAAAACCCGAACCATTGCTGGCCATTGTTGCACTTGGACTACTTATCTCTTCTTCCAGAGACTGGATCAGGCTATTTACTCTTTCCTCGTCGTCACCATCTTCTTCTTGAAACTCTTCTAGCAAGGACATGAGAATGGCGTCGTTGGTCTGGAAGGCTTCAACTCCCAACTCATCTTCATCGCTCTTCATGCTTGCAAAGCTTAATTGTGTGGTGCTAAAAGCCGTTGTAGTGTAGAAACAAAGAAAGGAGAAGATACAAAGAGAATACCAGGCGAGCTAGTTTTTGAACTCTGAGGATTGTATATGGTGCTTCAAAGCGAGCTAGGCCTCTTTATATAGGCACATCTCGAGGGTGATCACCTTCCATTATGTGATGACCAGACAATCATGTGCGCATGAGCATCAAATTAACAAGTATAGAAGTGGCATTTGGTACGTGTTAGGGCTATTATTGATGACCATATTTCTTCTTGTCGATTTGTAGTTCAGTTTGATAATTCGATAATATTTTCATATTGTCTAATGTCTACTGTTATTAGTTGGATGGAAATTCGGTTGCTAATCTAAAAATATGAATGGTATAAGGACTCATTATTTCACCATCAAATATATATAATTTCAACCAAAAACTGAGTGCGGCAACCCTTAATAATTGATAATGATACTAGACCAGCTTCAAATTTGTGCCCCGAAAGAAAGGTCTCATTGTCGAGCGAGCAAGATCGATGGTGCTAATGCATGCATGAAGATTAATTGGTGCGTCTACGGCAGCAGAACCGAAAGACACAACACATCAAACTTATAATAATTTTTTGATCCAACACCAAATAACAACAATATTAAAGCAAGGTTGGTCAGCTCTATATGAGCTGCACCATGCATCCTGATTCTTACATGAGGGGATACATTCTTTTGACAGAATTATTAGATAAGTACTGATATTTTTATATCTTGCTTTGGTGTTTTAAAGTTTGGGAGGCTCATGTAAGTTTCAATTTCTCATAAAATAATGGATGACACTACCTTATATACAATTGATGTTAGATAAGTGCCAATGAGATGATGAGTCTTTAAGGTGGGGTGTTGATATCTCTATGATATTGGACATATAACATCTTTCTCACACATGTTGATGTTGGGTTAGCCATTGACATAAACAATGAATAGTGTTAATTTGATTGATTGATACCCATAGCAAGCTAGCTACTTAGTTCTCCTTCCATCCATGCCAACTCTTGCTTTGATGCACATGGTGCCACCACAACATGTTTGGTGGTGCATGTTTAGATTGAGATCTCCCCAAGTTTGTGTCTAAATCTTTAAGCTATTAATGGAGGTTTGAATGATCCCACACCATGTGGGTTATGTTCACTAAGTTAATTGATGGACCAACTTTTAACAACTCTATGGATTCATCTATATCTCTTCAAGTACTTGGTACATGTGACAAGTTGGAGTTCATTCTAAGCAAAGCATGTACCTTCCCTTTTTTTATTTTTTTTGATAAACATGTACCTTCCTTTTGTAAATGCATATATAAAGAGACATTAGACAATGTACTAATGCATGATATATCCAAGCTACCATATAATTAGGTGCCTTTCTTATATACTTGTACCAATCAACTATGACTATAGCAGTCAGTCCCCCATAATCGTACATCATAAAAATAATGGAAAGGATCTCTTTGGGGAGTGGAGGTGGTGCCATGATCGATGACCAATATTATGGTTCTATTTTTGCCACCAATATATAATTTGATTACTTAGGATATTCAAATCACTTGATACCCTAGTCATTACATAATTTAGTCATCAAATTGATTGCTTGACATGGAGTAATGGACTAATAGAGAGTTGGGATCTTTTCTCTACTAGCTCTACTAGCTAGCTAGCTTCGCTAATTAGAGATATGCGAATAGAAGAATAATTCTCTTCCAAGTTCCAACAATATAGTACAAATTAACTAAGACAAGAGAAACACACATTAATTTTTATAAGAAGATTAAATAATATATATGCCTAAGAATTTATACTATGAGTAATCACTATCCATCTTTTGGTTTGTTCATCCTTTATGTCCGTGAGCAGAAAACCAGCCACATATTGAACATATGATTTTGATTAGGTATTGAGATTAAATATCTTCAACGCATGAAAGGCATATATATACCAATCTCGTGAAAAAAAATCCAAGTATATATGTTCGTGAGATGATGGAATTTATTCCTTTATTTCTATCTTCAATGTGTCTTCTTTGGATTTTGACAATAAGCCATGTATATATCTTGATTGTATAGCTCATTCTCCTTCGAGATTTTCTTTATTAACATTGACGTCTTATGCTAGTTCCAGGAAGAAATTAAAAGGAAAAAATATATACATGCTTACATTTAATTTATTAATGACAGAATTAGCATTTAGCAATACAAACCACTTTTTGAATTAATCTCTCAGGCAAAAGCTGCAAAACGCCGGTCATTCACGTACGCCAACATGTCCTTTTAAACAGAGGGGCAACAATGTAACTTGGTAATTCAGTTTTCACCAAGCCCACTGAAGAACAAAAATATAGCAATTGGTTCATCTTCTTCGAGCCTCAGCAGTCTGATTATTTAACATTCTCTTCTTCATTCCGATAGTACAATCACCACCAACAACCAACTGTTTTCATGACAAGTTAATCTGCTTCTAATCTTCATCCCCTCATAAGGCTAACGCTCATACACGTTTTGGTGACCGGTATGTATTGCACTCCACTTCACATATATTCTGCAAATCTTCAAAAAGAGCCTCAGAAACAGCAAGAGTGAATAAAAAAGAGGAAGACGTGATCGACCTCCTAATTAGTAATACCCGATCACTTTCCACAATAAAGTAATACTTAATTTGTTGATCAAACTCTTTCAGCTATTCCTTCCTGGCTTCCTCTGATCTCATAGCTTCGTCGGAAGTAATGGGACCGACAGCCTCTCTGGCGACATCAATCGAGTTTCGGCCCTCTGCCGCGTGTGGACCCAATCATCATCTTCGTCGACGAGCCAACCTCCGACCCCCGAAATTGACTCCGCTTCCAGCCTTGACATGTTCAGAGAGAGACCTTTCCGGGGATCCTATACTCGACGGCGACGAGACGAGGTGGTTGAGACAGCGGTGGTGGAGGTAGGAGAAACCAGACTCGCAGAAGAAGCTTTCGGCGTGAAGGTAGATGAAGATGGCAAGCTTTTGTAATTGGTTTTCAGGATCTCTCAACTATTTCTTTGGTGGTGGTGAAAGCCATCGGAATCTGATATTAAGGTCTTTAAACGTTTACCATAACGAAATTTTTTTTACCGCTAACGGAATCTATAGAGAGATTTACGTAAATGCTCTTAGATTTTGAATCCGATGAATGATATGGAGCCACCTGTCCTGGGTCCACACTGGCGTACAAAACTTAGGTGTAGTCCGGCTCTTTCCTTAATCTCTTGTTATTTAGATCATTTGGTGCTGTGGAGTGTGGAGCAAATACTAGAAATGTTTGATTCTCTGTCACTTGCTACTTGCTTCTCACCTTGTCAATCAAGCTTAAGTAATAATTATGACATGAGCAGCATTATTTTGTAGAGTTTTCAAGTAAACAATTTCATTGCTAGGTAATATGACTCAATTATACAAGCATCCTTGTATTACAAGCTTCCTGCCACACATTTTGATGCCCATGTTCCTCAAAGGGAGCAGTACTCTGAGGCCCTCCAAAGTTCGACGGCATGCAATCGACCTCATCAAAATCACAATTCAGGTACCATGAGTTATCAATGGGTTCATCACCCTGTGAAGAAGACCCCTTTTCCATATCAATCCAACCGAATCCAGATGCCGAGCGATCGCCTCCGTTCGCATATCCGACATCCGACGGCAGCTGAAAGTTGTCTGCACTGTTACTGCTGCCGAATTGAGGATCATTAGTAACATCCATGAACATATCATGATGTCCATGATCAGTTGTACTAGTAGTAGGATCGAGTTCAACTTCTAGAGCTCGGATTAGGCTGCGCAGCCGCTCCTCGTCGTGCTCTTGATCGGCTTGTGTTTCTTCCCACAAGGACATGATAAGGGCATTGCTCATGTTTGAGTCACTCACATCCATGTTCATGCATGCCCAGGTTTCAGGTAGTGATGAAGAAGCCATTTTATTTATTTAGCTATAGAAAAAGAGACCAAGGATGAGCTGAAAGAAGGCAAATGGACTATTGGAACTTGGAAGCTGGATCAATTTCGACCTAAATGGCTTTGATGAGTGGTGTGGAGGGATTAGGCCCTTTATATAAGTAGGAAGATCATGATATGTATGGCATATTCCCACGTGGACACCCACCACTGGTGGTGTATATATACCTCAAGAAATGAAGAAATACATCACACTCCATTTAAAAACCCTAAAGTCTAAAGATTATGTTTCGGTTGAAGAAAACCAAAAACACCTTTTTAAAGCAAATTTGTTGGATTGAGTAGCAATTTTTTTTTGTTTAAGAAGACTTTGAAGTGAATATATACACAGTACCACTTGGTTGCTGGCTTTGATGTTTTGGCCAAGAATGATATAGTTGTGTTTAGCAGAGCTAGCTAGCCAGTTGAAAATATATATGTTCTAATTAGCGATTGATATATATTTTTCATGTTTTTTATTTTTATTTATATCACGGTCTTTCTGAATGGGTGATATTTCTATAAATTTTGATTTAAAAAACAAAAAGAAATTTAGAATGTGATCTTAACGTAATTTAGACAAGGCTACTAGAATTTAAGATCAACTAATGCAATTAATGACATACTGCAAAAAAACGTAAGCGCATTTTACACTAGTCCGTCACTTTCCATCCAGCTAGGCATAGCATTTTTTTTCTGGATGAGGCACTTCATGTGACATGATCACCCAAAATGCCTCATCTTATGCATTCCGCTTTTGCAAATTTGGCTCCAAGCTAGGAACTGTTAAGAAATTCAGCATGTGATCTAGACATAATCTAGACGAGACTACTAGAATTTACGATCAACTAGTGCAATATGAAATTACATATTACAAGAAATGTAAGCGCTTTTTATTCTAGTCCGTCACTTTCCATCAAGCTAGGCATAGCATTTTTTCCGGATGAGGCACTTTCATGCGACATGATCACCCAAAACGCCTCATCTCATGCATTCCACTTTTGAAAATTTGGCTCCAAATTAGAACTCTTAGGATTGCTTTTTAAAGAAGCACACTAGCTAGTTCGCTCCCAAATAGTTACCAAAATTACATCGTATGGAATTGGAATTTAACACTTTTCAGATAATTGGAAGTGCATGTCAATTCCCACTTATCATCGATCCAATCATGCATCCCCCAAAGTTTAAATAATCTCATCCTTATTATCCTGCTTCTTCCACTTATTCCTCTCTGGAGAAAAGAAACAATGTCTAAGCAATCGTGAGGTTGATCATAGTCAAAGATTTGGTTGGAGAAAGATGCTGAAGATCAAAGTCACCGAGATTAATATTGCGCAACAAAACCAGTAAACTATGTGTGACATCCAATACACTATGGTGCATGTGGTGCCAGCACATAATATTGGGTGGGTTTTAGATCCCAAAATCCTCTACTCCTCTATTAGTGGGTTGTGAATATGAACCCCACCCAGATTTGATCGATAAATATATGCTTTCCGACAATGCACCAACACCAGTATCATTGATTAAAGCATAATCATTTTTATGTAACCACAAACATTGTTTAGGACATGGTTCTATTTAAAACTGGATGCTTAATTAGTTATTTGTCATCCAGCTGTTCCCTCTATAGGGCAAATTGTTTTGTGGTTGAAGGATTCTGCAGCATATTGCAGCAAACATATCTGTGCATTTTACTATTGCCAAAACTATAGGTGAAATTGAAGCAAACGAATCCTTGAAAGTTGACCAATATCGGACTTCATTTCAGATCGAAGTACTTTGATCCTTGCTTCCAGTGTTATATTATTTTGATTCTCAATACAAAAATCAAAGGAATGACTCGCATTTTAACGTGGCAAATAGTTGGTAGATAGCTATTATATGTTCTTCGTAATTTCTTTGTTGCTAATTAATATGAAGTATTTGGTCTTAATTAATAAGTGATAACTAAACCAAAGGCACCCGATCGATGCAGATGAGCAGTACTGTGTCAGTATCACAGTATGTGCATGCATGAAGCACAAAGATTTCTCTGTTTGAGAGTAGGGAGACAAAGAGGATGGCTGCGTTGAGAAGACAAATTAAGAATCGAGGATTGATGGCTTGGTGGGATGCATCTGAATTTGAAAAATAAAATGAATTATTGAATTATCATGATCTTCATCAGTATTTCAGTGTTTGAGTAAAATAAAGTAGAAAGGAGGTTAACTTCAGAATAAAACCTAGAATCTCTATTATTAGAAAACCAGGCGCCCTTTTGGTGTCAATTGTCAAGGCTTCACCAATTTTTTGAATTCTCCAAATAACTCATTTGTTGCACAAACACAGTAAATAGAAAAAAGAAGAAGAAAAATATGTTGGAAGGGTGTACTACGGTAAAACAAACAGAAAAAATAAACCAAAATAAAAAATATATGGGATTACGGTGAAGAAAAATAAGGAATGTGATGATATCAGATATGGTGGCGGCAGTTTGATCCCATGAATGGTGGAGCAGTTCAACTAGAGTTGTTATTCAACCGCTCCCATTTGCAAATATAAGTCGATACATGCAATTCCGTGTTAGAACCAGGACAGAGATAAGGTGTTTACAATTTGCAGTAGGTTTGATCAGGTACTTTTTTTTTTTTTTTTTTCTAAATTTTGAAGCTCTTTTCGATTTTCAGTAATGCAAATTTGCATTTGAAGAATGAAGGGTTAGATTTGAACACATATCGACTGAGGTATGAAGTGTCAAATTATTATTTTTTTTTCTGATCCGCGTACAGGTGCATGGGTAAGAGACTAGCAGTAATAAGAATATGTAAGTACGCATATATTTGGGTTTGATTTCAGTTATGCATATATGGTACGTCTTTGTAAAGGTATGGCATGACTTGGGATGAAGGGTATAGATACCTTGAGGTATGAATGTGATTCTCAAGCTTAATTAGTGTGCAATAGCAATAGCATTTTTTTTCGATTAATAGTGTGCAATAGCATTGAGATGGAGCATTCTTGAAACAGTTTCGTAGCCAGTAATAAGGAGCTTGTTAATCAAGCGTTTTCATCCCTTCAATTAGTGATTTAGTGAAATACCAGAGTTGAAACTTGACTTCTGTTATACTGACTTGAAAGTTGAAGCCCCAATCGTATCACCAGAATCACTAAATACACCACCATGTAAAATTTACAAACAGATTAATTAACATTGTCAGAGAATTATCAAAATTGAGATTCACAACATATTTTACCTTATCAATAATTCCGTCAAGTTTATTATTGGTACGTAAACCAAATAATGAAATAACCAAGTCTAAATCATCATCATTTATTAACTACTATCTCCGTCCTCATCCTGGAAAATAGAATGCGTTACATATTCTTTTGTGTTTCTTTTGGCTAAGCCCAATTTTGTTTTTCTTAGTACAATTATGCACATCGTACAGGAGTGCATGAGCCAGGAGATAAAAACGTGAGAGCTCAATTGTTCATTGATTGTATATAGTTTGGTATTGATCAAAATGATAAACATAGAATCAAGGAGAATATAGTGTTTCTCATTAAACCCTATTTTCTTTTTTTTGAATAATAAACCCTATTTTCTTAAGGAGTGGAAAAAGCGAAAAACATAGTAAGAAAGAGATAAAAGAAGAAGAAATGGGGGAAGATAACTCAAACCAAGGTCATGAACTGGGATGAGAACAAACACCTGTTTCAAGAATCTGGATACATCAGAGAAGCTGGATCTACTGGTATGGCAGCTTTGTGCATTGACGACTATCATTTATAGCTCATTTTAATTGAATAGTAGTTTAAATGTAATTTCATGTTGCTTATTTTTTATCTTTTCTTTTCGAATAGGTGTCAATGTGTTGCTTTTGGGTTTTGAACAATAAATGCTACAATAAATCTATTGTGTATTTTTTAGCCAAACTCACAACCTCTCACTTATAAATAAGAGACTGATGCATATATATATTTTCTTTTTTTCGATAGGTAGAGGAAAATTACAGTTGAAAACCTACTAAAACCACTTCCTAAAAGATCAAAATTAAAAGCTGAACAAGCTGACAAAGGAAGAGCATAATAATGTCAGGCTTAAACACTATTAGTATGACCAAACTTTGCAATAGCGTCGACAACAAAATTTTGCTCTATCTTGATGTGTTGGAAGGAGGAAATATGCAGCAGCGAAGCAAGGGACTGTATATCCTTCACAATTGTAGATATGCACTAAGGACAATGAATTACGCCATTTATACTGTCTATGAGAATCTTCGAGTCACCATCGAGCAAGAAGTTGTTGAAGTTATGATACCAGGCAGCAAGGAGTCCTGCTCTTAAGGCTAATGTTTCCGCCGTGAGTATATTCAAATTGCCTACGCTTTTAGCAGAGGCAAGGATGGGTTGCCATTCACAATTACGGAAAACAAAGCCAGAGGCTGCAGAGTTATTTATGACAGAACCATTAAAATTGAGTTCTAAAAAATTTGAGGGAGGGGGTGCCATTTTAGAAGAGTTGTGCAGCATGTATATATTTTCTGACTCATTGTCGTATTATGAATATATAATTAAATAAATAAATATTCCTACTCAGGTTTGTGATTCAATTGGGTCAGAATTGTAAGCCCGGCCCAATTTCATGAACCTGAACGTTTTTGTTTCCATGGCCAATTTTCAAGTTGTATCAGTTGTCTTGGAAGATGTCTGAGAGATGAGAAGTAATAACCTAAGATGTCAACAAAACTCAAAACTACAACCAACCTTTTCCATGGACACATCCTCAACTACAGCTTCCCTCGTTACAACTTAAGCTGCTCATATGTGTCTACTCAAGCATTCCAAACCAGAAAAGTTGCTGCTAGCAGCTTTCTTGTTTTCTGCAACTCCCAGATCACCAAAAGTGGAAGAAATGGTGATCTCAAACAAGCAGAGTCGATATTCAATCGCATGCCATCTAAGGACACCATTACCTGGACTGCCATGCTCACTGCATACGCTGAAAATGGCCAAACCAGGTTGGCACGCAAGATGTTCGATGAAATGCCCCAACGAAACGTAGCGTCGTATAATGCGATGATGACAGCTTATATTAGGAGCAAAGGTAATGTAGATGAAGCTTATCAGTTGTTTTATGTAATGCCTGAGCGTAATGCCGTGTCTTATATTGTAATGATCACTGGTTTCGTAAAGGCGGGGATGTTCGACCAGGCTGAGAGGATATACTGTAGTTTGCCGGTTAAGTGGCGAGAGCCAGTTTGTTCAAATGTGTTGTTAAATGGGTATCTGAAGGCTGGGAGGATTGAAGAGGCGGTGAGAGTTTTTGAGGGAATGTCAAAGAGGAATGTGGTTTCTCAGAGTTGTATGGTTGATGGGTATTGCAAAGTAGGAAGGATTGGTGATGCTGGAAATCTGTTTGATGTGATGGTGGAGAGGACTGTGGTTACTTGGACGGCAATGATTGATGGGTACATGAAGAATGGAATGTTTGAGATGGGTTTTGAGTTGTTTTTGGATATGAGAAGGGAGGGGATAGTGGAGGTCAATTCCATTACCATGAGCATAATGTTTGAAGCTTGCGGTGGTTTTGGGAGACGTGGAGAAGGGTTTCAGATGCACGGGTTAGTTTCTCGAATGGGATTCGATTATGATGTCTTTTTAGGAAATTCTGCTATCATTATGTATTGCAGGTTTGGTTTTGTAGATGAAGCTACTAAGATATTACATATGATGAGCAACAAAAATATAGTTTCCTGGAATTCCTTAATTGCAGGTTATGTTCAATGTGCCGAAATTGAAGTAGCTTTTAAACTGTTTGAGATGATGCCTGAAAAGGATGTAGTTACATGGACGGTCTTGATATCAGGATTCTCAAGCAAGGGCATGACTAAGAAAGCCATCCAATTGTTTTTGTTGATGCCTGACAAGGATGATGTTGCTTGGACTGCTCTAGTTTCAGGTTTTGTAAATAATGAGGAATATGTGGAGGCTCTCTGTTGGTTTATCAAGATGCTTCGGAGCACAATCAAGCCTAATCCACTTACTTTGAGCAGTGTGCTCAGTGCTTCAGCCAGTTTGGCCGCTTTAAATGAGGGGATGCAGATCCATTCTTTTTCACTGAAGGTGAATATGGAATGTAATTTATCTGTTCAAAATGCTCTGGTCTCAATGTATTCAAAGTGTGGAAATGTCATTGATGCCAGTCGGATCTTCACAAATATCGTTTCACCCAATACTGTTTCATTCAACTCCATGATTACTGGCTTTGCCCAAAATGGTTTTGGGGAAGAAGCCCTGAACTTGTTTTGGAGCATGCAGAATGAAGGTTGTGAGCCCAACCAAATCACGTTTCTGGGTGTTCTTTCAGCTTGTGTCCATGTTGGATTAGTAAAAGAAGGACGGCAGTTTTTTTATTCGATGCAATCATTACACAACATAGAACCAGGACCAGATCACTATGCTTGCATGGTTGATCTCCTTGGACGATCTGGTTTGCTCGATGAAGCTGTTGAGTTGATTTATTCAATGCCATTTGAGCCACATGCTGGGGTTTGGGGAGCTCTTCTTAGTGCTAGCAGGACTCATTTACGTCCTGATCTTGCAGAGCTTGCAAGTAGGCACCTGATCAAATCGGAGCCTGATAATGCAGCCCCTTATGTGGTTCTATCCAATATATATTCTTCTTTAGGGAAAGTGAAGGATGAAGACCAAGTGAGGATGACCAAGAAAACAAAAGGGGTAAAGAAGAGTCCAGGCTGCAGCTGGGTTACATAGAAGGACAAGGTTCATTTGTTTCTTGCAGGAGATCAATCCCATCAAGACTTCCAATATATTGAAGTAATTCTCTGGAGGATCCTTCTCTGGATCATAACAATGGAAATGGGACAACTAGCTGGATCGTCCAAAGGTGATCAGTCTTTGAATTGTTTTCTGCATTAGTAAATTGCAGGTCTTCGCCATCAATCAATATATTTTAACGATCAGGGGTTTGTCGGATCAAGCGTTGCTTATTTTACTGGAGCATTAAGGCAAATGAGAGATGAAAATCGCATTTGGAGAGGGTTATCATTGCAAGATCTGTGTCTGTCTGGATTGATTTGATGTAACCAAGAAAACAAATAAACAAAAGAGAATTGTTATATTCCTTTGAGCAGGAAGGAGGTTTGCATTAGTGGTTTAGCTTGATTGGTAGGTCAAATAACAGACTAAGAGAAACTCCGAGATTCTTTTTGTAATCATCCATAATCTAACCAAGCAAAGTTTGAGATCCATAATCATATGTTACTACAAAGCAGAAGTTAAAAATCTTTCACTTCATGAATTCTACCATGCAATCTAGCTAGTAAATATCATCAAATCCAAACTAAGGGGGGTGTATTGTATTTGGATTCATACAGACTTATTTTAATCAATTGACTTTTTGAAAAGTCTATAGACTTTTTGAAAAGTTCATAGATTTTCACTGATTTCTTAAAACCATCGATTTTTAATCACAGACTTTAACTGATTTCTGAAATCTACAGATTTCATATGAATGACTTATGTAGATTTCTTAATACTTACAGAGTTACATAAAAGGAAAAAAAATAAAGATGCAATGACAAACACATAATGACACCGATTATAAGTTTAGTGCTCATCTATCTAATTTCGATGCATACCGTTGTAATATTTGATTGAAATACATAAACATA
>NC_020495.1:28202655-28252105 GCF_000184155.1 Fragaria vesca subsp. vesca | reverse complement strand
AAAAAAAAAAAAAGACAAGTAAATTAATGTCACTATATAAGTATATAATAACTCGTTCTTCGAATTCATAAGTCGTATTGAAGATCTTTACAGTAATTTTGTAACGTATGAGAACTTCATCGACATATAAGCTTAGTGACTGATTGACTAGGCAACACCAAAGCATATGAAATGAAAGAGTTAATGGACGTAGTTGCATTGCAAATGATTAATGAATTGCACATAGAAAACGATCGATGTAATCTTTTATCATCAAAGTAGAAAGAAAAGGGAATAGTAGCATACATATGATGTAATATCACCTTTCAACTGTCACCAGAAGACAAGAACCATAACGTACGTCAATCTCCACCACAACCCCCACAGCCACCACCCTCACCCCAGCCCAGAGCCACCGCCGCCATCATTGACATCACTAGTGCCAGCTCCACTGCCTACGACAGCTGCAGTGGCTACAGCAGCGCCGGCTCCCGCCAAAATCACTATTCCAGCATCCTTGGTTCCATTACTAGCTACCTCTTTCAACATCTAATGATAACTTGGCCAATTTACTTCTATAAGCAGCTCGTTCGGCCGCAAGTCTCGCTTCATATCGCTGGTTCTTCTTGAAGTTCACGATCGTAACACCCTTGCATCAGTACAGACGAATAAACAGAATTATAAAAGCAACACAAACCACAGAGGTAGCACCGTAGACTAGCTAGGAGATTTGTGAGGTTTTTCATTTCTGAAACTTTGCATATCGGGCAATTACATGTTAAACAAGCTTAGGAGTAGTCGCATCACTTGCATGTGGTTGGACCTTATTAAACAATTTGATTTCGTAGCAATATATCTAGGGTTTGATGACTTTGATCGATTCCAGGATGAAGAAATTAAAGCGTGAAGCGCATATGACTTTGTTATTTATATGTGGATAATTCCGATAATATTTAATTATATCGAGCCTTGTTCATAATTTGACACTTTGGTGCATCAGAATTTTATATCTCCAAGGAATATTGCCAAAGACTTGTTCATTAGATTTTGCAGTCATTTTACGGGCATAAATTTCTATCTTTAGTATCAATGATTCACACAAAAACATATATATATATATATATATATATATATATATATTTACGTTAGCTAAGAACAGTTTCTACAAATCGTAACATCGCACGGGCATCATCTAGTTTTCTATAATATTGATGTACTTATTATAATTATCATTTTCAGCCTGTTTATTTAGCTCACTTTACTCTTTCTTCATATATTTGTTATTGTTCCCAATTTATAGGCATCAAATACTTAGACTAAAATCTAGTTCAGAGCAAATAATTGAGGCTATAACCCCAGTATTCAGCCGGTCTTTGAGTAATTGAGTTGATCATAAAAGATTGAAAGTATCCATGCAATACCAAATATTGCATGCATGCTTAACCCTGATATAATTGCACATAGCTAGTGTAAGAACTACTAAAATCTAATAATACATAATCATTTAAGTCGAAATAAAAGAAAAGAAGATCGAAGAAGGAAATAGTAGTATGTGAAGTGTATGGACTATGATGTTATTTCCCTATCAACAGACAACAGCCAGCGCACCATAACTTCATCATCCACCACCCCCGCAACCACCACAGCCACCTCCGCAACCACCACAGCCACCTCCGCAACCACCGGTGCCACCATTAACACCAGCAGTACTAGCTCCGCTGTCTATGACAACAGCAGTGGCCAAAGCAGCGCCAGTAGCTCCGGACAAAATGATCATTCCACCATCCGTATTGGCAACTCTGCCTTCAGATTGCTGATCCCTCTTTTGGCTCCCAATCACAACACCGCCCCTTCGGTACATATATATAACAAAAATCAAAAGAACAACACCAAATACAGAGACAGTTGCAAAGAACATGACTGCTGGAACAGTTCTCATTTCTTCAGGCTTAATTTGGCTTTGCATATCCAGCAAGAAGGGCTAGCACGCTATTTATATACAATTATACGTTAATTAGATGTGTTTAGGCCGGATTAATCAATCATATTTGCAAATTAAGCAGTTTCTAGGAATACAAGAAGAAAGCGCGAAGGGCATACAGTTGAGATTTATATACTGTATGTGGATATATCATTCTTTCAAGACTTGTTCATATGTTGACTTTAGGTGGATTGTGATTTTGGATATGCTAGTATCACTGCAAAATTCTTCTAAATATATTAGATCTTGTTGTCATTAATTGTACGTGCATTTTTATAGTTGACAATTATCTTTAATTTGCAGCCTGTTGAAGCTAAGTGCATGTTGGTATCGAAAACTTCCGTAGAGGAGCTTGACTCACCAATAAACACAGACTAGAGCGGGTGCTGACCTGAAACGACCGAGAAGTTTCTGTTGGCCTATGACCGGATGTTTCTATGTCAGCACACGAGAAGGGGGTATATGTAGAAAACTTTCCGATGTGTAAGTCAGTTTTTTGTCTTAGTTGAGTGAGATAGAAAGCATTAGGATTAGTTCCCTTACCTTGTCATCGTGCCTCCTTTATATACGAAAGAACTTACTTGGACGGTGAGTTAGGACTGTTTTCATTTTTTTTTTTTATTGAGAAGACATGTATACATTTTATTAAAGCAGACTTGTGTACAAAACAACATTTAATTACAAGCAACCAACCACGAACTGGAAATAAGCTCCTATCCAGCAACCAACTACTACCTCCCAAAGCCACATGTATACGATACATACAATAGGGGAAGCCGATCACGACCATACAAAAAGGAAGTCTTCCCCTCTATTGTACCCCACTGTTGTACCCCATACAGAAAGCAAGGAAAGAAAGCCCAACATACCCAAAACCAGAACAAACCCTAGCTAACAGAAACACATCACAGCAAAGGGGACGATGGCCGCCACCCAAAGTCGCCGCAGCAAGTGCCGCGTCCTCAACCGGGAAAACTTAGGACTGTTTTCATTCCTTCACTCTTGTGGCTATATTCATTCTTGCACTTATGGTTGTAATCCAGTAATCCTTACGTACCATACTTATTGTTTGCGGTTACTGCTGCATTGATTATCAACTTATAGTTGTATTGATGTCAAATTTATGACTGCATCCAACATCACATATATCTTTGTAACGATTAATGTCATGCTTAAATGCGACATTGACCACTGCATTCATTTCCGTGCTGACATTTATCTTATCCTGAATGTAGAGTTATATTGTTTATTACCCTCAGTGAATAAATTTCTCAGAGAAATATTTTCAACCTCTATATATTGAGGCATTGAGCCTGCTCTTGCAAATTAACAAAAGTTGAGAAAACAAATCTGAAAGTTATCAGGAAACCAGAATAGCATTCAAAATAGCAGAGAAAACTGAAACTTGATTAATTGTAGAGAGGAACGGCATACGGCAAAGACCAGAGCACTTGCACTTCAGACACTTGATTATAATTATCTTGATTAGTTGAATGCTATTTTGAATGCTATTCTGAATAAATAGTTTGAATGCTATTCTGCTCTTTCACTTCATATAGTTGTTATTGTCCCCGATTTATAGGTATCTAATATTGAGGCCAAAATCTAGTTCATAGCAAATAATTGAGACTAAAACTCCAATTTCAGCCGGTCTTTGAGTAATTGAACTGATTATGAAAGATTGAAAGTATATATACAGTACCAAATATTGCAGGCCTGCTTTCAACCCTGATATAACTGCACATAGCTAGTGTAAGAACTACTAATTAAGATCTAATAATTACATAATCACTAACGTCGAAAATAAAAGAAAAGAAGATCGAAGAAGGAAATAGTAGCTAGTATGAAGTATATGAACTATGATCGATGTTATTTCACCATCAACAGCCAGCACACCATAACCTCATCATCCACCACAACCCCCGCAACCACCACAGCCACCGCCGCAACCACCGGTGCCACCAATTACATCAGCAGTGGCTCCGTTTGCTAGGACAACTGCAGTGGCCAAAGCAGCGCCAGCTCCCGACAAAATGATCATTCCACCATCCGTATTGGCAACTCTGCCTTCAAATTTCTGATCATTGTTTTGGTTCCCAATAACAACACCGCCCCTTCGGTACATATATATAACAAAAATCAGAAGAGCAACACCAATTACAGAGACAGTTGCAAAGAGTATGGGTTCTGCAATAATTTTCATTTCTTCAGAATTAATTTGACTTTGCATATCGAGCAAAAAGAAGGGCTAGTGCCCTATTTATATATTTTAGATGGTTGAACCGATTTAAACACTTAGATTTTCAAAGCTTCTAGGGCTGAATCAATATGAGAAGAAAGCGTGAAGGGCATACAGTTGAAGATTTATATATATATATATATATATATATATATATATATTCTGTATGTGGAATTGTGGATAACATTCTTTCAAGACTTGTTCATAAGTTGACTCTACTTAGGTGCATTGTGATTTTGGATATGCAAGCATCATTGCAAAATACTTATAGAAACACTTACTAGCATTCAAAATAACAAGCAGAGAAAACTGAAACTGATTGTAGAGGAACGGCAAAGACCAGAGCAATTGCACTTCAAACACTATATTTTGTGGTGCTGATCTGACCCTTCAAGAAACTGAGGGGAAAAGTTGAACCAGTTCATGCTTGAAAACAATTTATTAAACTTAAAACCATCTGATACATGATAACGATGACATGAGCTAAAGAATTGATTAGAAAAAAAAAATGAAGCTCAAGGCTCAATAGTCAATACATTGTGAGTAGTCATGAGTACATCATGAGTTGATCATGAGTCGGTCTTGATAGCTATCTCCCCAACAAAATAGATCGATCACAGATGATATAGGCGAGGTTAAAGGTTAAAGATAGAAGAACGAGCAGAGGTCTATAAAAACACTTATTATGTTCGAGGACCATCTGTTTGCTAACAATTTATGTGGTATTTCATCTTTAATTGTTTGTACCTCTTTACTAGTCACAGCAATTGTTCACAAGAATCCATGTTTTCCTGTAGTAGAAACCTTTCCTCTGCTGATTTCTAGCTTGTTCAGCATACACTAATAAACTACTGTTATATACTTATATATAGTTACATACCGACACAATAGCAGGAAGTATTTTAGCAGGCAAGAAGAATACTGGATGAAAGTGAAAACTGCAACAGTACTTCCACCCACAGACGGGAAATGGGATTAGACTATATATTCCTACTAATCTACTATCTCCTTGCCTTGCTAACATCCATTGCAACCTGATTTCTGTCTCTCTTGATCCATCGATCTCGATCAAGTAACTACAATGACAACTCAGAACAAATTAAAGTACAAAACTCTCACAGATTTCAGATTTGTATCTCAGCCTTCCTTTGTAGTAATAACTAAACAAATGCCAACATGCATCCAACACAGTAAAAGATTCTATCTATCTTGCATTCATTCTTTTCTGAAATGAAGAGTCATAGATGAACGATTAGCCACGTACACAAGTTAATTATGGCAGATGCCCAGTTCGCCTATTTTTTAAATTCCTTTTTAATTTTTTTAAAGGTGGGCGGCCCAGCCTCCCACCAGGGTTCCGTCTAGCCCGCAAAGGCCCAGTTCGTTTATCCTTTTTCTATTATTATTATTATTATTTTTTCGGAACATTGCTGACACTATGCCTCGAGTCCCCGAAGACTCCTATTCAGAAATGATGGACCAGATTCAGCACAAGTACATTACCGAGCATGGCCTGAACCTCCATTTCTCTGACGTCGTAACCGGTCAGAACATATCCCGGAAAACAATGCAATTAAAGTTCTGTTCTTTCCAACTTAGTTATTCCTAGTCTGGTCGAACACTTCGGTTCTTTGTTGTTTTTCAGGTCCCAACGTGGTCGCACGGATTCCCGGAAGTCTGGTACTCGTGGCGCCACCAGATGATCGCCGTAACCACCGCCGGATAACGGGCCACCCGAACCGGAGAAAACCACCTACCATGACCTCATCAATGACCTCCTAGGAATTCTTGATGCTCTAGCCATTTCCCAAGGTAATTGAGAATTTACAGTGCCAAGTTGACTTGTTTCTCTTGTTTTGTGATTAATTGTTGGGATCATTAATTTTTCTTCGGTTAGTACATAATGAAAAGGTCTACATTACTTTGTGTCTGTACTCTGTAGGAAAAGAAACAGAATATGCTCAATTGCTCAATTTCCGTTACTGTAGATCGGCATGGTTTCTTATTCGGTTTATTAGTTTGAGGAGTTGTATATGTTTGATTCTCTGGGTAGGTTACAATGTAATTTAGGGATCTGGTTTTTGACTTAGAAAGATTTGTGTCTCCAGTCTCCCCATAAAACTGTTGTTTTTCTTAGAGGGGGAGAGGAAAGAAATAGTTTGGCGGCTTGGCGCTAATGCTTTGATGATGAAATGACTTGTAGGAGGCATCTAATTTGGTGTATTTAGGAATACAGCTTCCAATTTGATGTTTAACTTCTGCATCTGATAAAACTTTTATGTAGAAGTTGACATAAAACTTCTGATGGGCTATGAAGTTGATTGTTGTAGGATTGTAATCATAGATTAACATTTGCCTGAAGATGAGGAGGAGGATGTGCATTTGCAGTTGTTGATTCCTATACGCGTCTGTCATCAATGAAAAAATTCATTGCATCCCTATGTTTCCACAAGGAACATATGTAATCTTATGCATGCTCTTTGGTTTTGGCTCATGCTTTGATTGTTCATGTAGATATGGGGTACTATCATTATATGCAAAAGAAATACAAGGGACTTGTTTCCTTTTCTAGTTACAGTTTGTTGTTCAACAGAAAGATTTGCCAATAAGGATTACTTTGACACTGGCTGCAGGTGACTGAAGGACAGGAGCTTAAGTGATCAAGTTGGCACCTATTTTTAAGTATACCGATCCATCAATCAGCAGAAAAGAAAATACAAGCCAATAAGATCATAACAGAATCGAGAACTCATCGATCTGAAGAAGTTTAATATTTTCATTTGGACAATAATTACAGAGGGAAACATATGCAATTCAAGTAATGTTAAGTAAAACCTACGGCAATAAAGGCCAAACCCACTCATTGTTAGTAGGTGAGAGCATAACTTCTAATAGCTAATAACGCCGCCGATAGCGCCTTTCATCCCTCATGTATGAGTCCCGAGCTGAAGCAGAACAATCATTCTGATAATATCTTCTTGCCCCATCATAGGGCCGAGGAGGCCTACTCTCATAACGGTGACGACGCCATGCAGCAACCGGTGGCTGAGAACGGTGGCTGGGACGGCAAGGTTGTTGCTCTCTGCCTTCTGCCTTTTCGTATTGCTGATAAAGCGTGGGACGGTAAGGTTGTTGCTCCCTGGCTTCTACCTTTTCAGATTGCTGATGAAGGGGTGGTGTAACGGCATGGGGCAGTCGCTTTTGGTACTCCACCGGTTTCTGACGTTTTACAATATTTTCCTCATCTTGCAATTGCTGCTGTTGCTGCTGCTTGCGCTTTTTCATATTATCATGCTCATTTCTGATATCTAGCTCATGTGATGACTTATAGTTTTTGGGACGGTAAGGTTGTTGCTCCCTGGCTTCTGCCTTTTCAGATTGCTGATGAAGGGGTGGTGTAACTGCATGGGGCTGTCGGTTCTGGTACTCCACCGGTTTCTGACGTTTAACAACATTTTCCTCATCTTGCAATTGCTGTTGCTGCTGCTGCTTGTGCTTTTTCATATCATCATGCTCATTTCTGATATCTAACTCATGTGATGACTTATAGTTTTTGGGCAGACTTTTCGGATCACACGGTAATGGATCAGTCCAGAAGTAGTCAGCATCCAAAGCATCCTTGGCAGATATTCTCTTAGAAGGATCAAGAGTGAGCAACTTCTCCAACAGCTCCAAAGCATGGCGGTCACAATGCCCGAAAATCTCACTAAGAGGCCTAAGAGGCTTCTGGTGCGATTTCGCTTTGCTCAAGAAGGTGTTATACAAAGGCAGCTTTGAAACTCCAGGCCAGTTGGCCTCATCTGGAGCTCCACGAACCTCAACAATCTTACTTATAACACCTGCCTCAGTTGGACTATTGAAAATTGGCCTTCCTTGGCATAGAAGCTCAGCGAAGATACAACCAGCAGACCACATATCAACAGCCGGACCATACTTGGTAGCCCCAAGCAGCAACTCTGGAGGTCTATACCAAAGCGTGACGACTTGACTGGTAAGCTCAGCATTCTGATGACAATCTTCCGCCCAAAAGTTCCGGGCAAGCCCAAAATCTGCAAGCATCAAACTGCCTTCATTGTTTATAAGAAGATTCGAGCTTTTGATATCTCGATGAAGCACTCCATTGGCATGACAATAGTGAAGCCCCTTCAAGAGTTGGCTCATGTAGCACTTAACCTGTGGGACTGTAAATCTAGCCCGCTTAGCCAGACCGGTCAAGTCATGGTCCATGTATTCGAACACCATATAGATGTCAGTCATGTCACCATCATCAACACTGGGACTTTGCACCGGAGATGTGACAATCTCCTTCAACTTGATGATATTTTCGTGAAGAAGCTTGTTCAGGATCTTGATTTCTCTTATTGCAGTCAAGGGGAAGCCTTCCTTCTCGTAATTCCCCTTTGCCAGCTTCAGTTTCTTTAGAGCAACAATCTCTCCGGTCCTTTTTTCCTTAGCTTTGTTGACTTCGCCATATGTGCCCTGGCCAAGAAGTTTCAGATTCTCGAAGGAATCGACGCCTCTGCATCCGTCGGGGACTTCTTCGTCGAAGTTGAGCTTCCCACGGGCCGCTACTGCCATTGTTTCCTGAATCAAGAATAGTAATCAAGAACAGGGAAAGAAGATGATCGATCTGAGTGATCTTAAACGGAAACTTAGAGAGAGAGAGAGAGAGAGAGAGAGAGTAATGAAATGAGTAGTCTCGCGTGGTTCTCTTATAGGCTTTAGAGTTTCCCACTGGTGGTGGAAATAAATACTAATTCCGTTAGGAAAAGGAATCCCCTTCCTATTTGGAAAGGGGAACATTCATATCTGGTCAATTTGAATTTTTTTTTTCTTTGGGATGTTTGACCCGTTCCATAATATTTATATAAAATTAACTTTATCTCCAAAAAAATTATTTATATAAAACTTTTTTTAATCCAAGTTTTTTTCTTTTTCTTTTTTGGGCAATTAAGGAAATAATGTGATTTTAGCATATATGAGAGCAATCCTCCTATTCCTTAACCCTTAAGAGTTAGGGTTCGCAGCCGACACTTAACGATCTGAGATTTGTGAGCATAATATGATGGCCGCTAATTCGCAGATTTTTATAGGAATGACCATTCCATCAATGCTTGCAGCCTCTTCATCTTCATCCTCCACCGGTCTCTCTATGGTAAGGAGACCTCTCACAACGTCGTTCTATAACGCCGGGGTGGGAGCTCTAAAACTTGAAACGATTAGGGTTGCTCCTTCCAATAAGCAAAACCATTACAAACATCGTGGAACAGCTCTTGTTGCCCGTATGAACCTTTTCGACCGGTTTGCTATGGTTATCAAGTCATATGCAAATGCAATCATGTCTTCGTTTGAAGATCCTGAGAAAATGTTAGAGCAAGCAGTTCTCGAAATGAAAGATGATCTGGCCAAGATGCGACAGGCCTCAGCACAAGCAATGGCATCTCGAAAAATGCTGGAAAACAAGTATGAAGCTGCGAAACGGGCTTCAGAGGATTGGTACCGAAAACAAGGAGAGGAAGATTTAGCACGTGAAGCTCTCAAGAGGCGAATATCTCTTGCGGATAATGCTAGTTCTCTGAGATCACAACTTGATCAACAGAAGGGTGCTTTTGATAGTCTTGTCTCGAATACAAAGATTTTAGAGAGCAAGATACATGAGGCAATGTCGAAAAAGGATACCCTGAAAGCGCGCGCTAGGTCTGCAAAGGTTGCTAGTGAAGTGGGTGAGATGGTGGGGAATGTTGATACGGGTAGTGCCCTTTCGGCTTTTGGAATGATGGAAGAGAAAGTGTTGGCAATGGAAGCTCTTGGCCAGTTAACTATGGATGATGTGGAAGGAAAGTTTGCGGTGCTAGAGAGCTCTTCTTCTGTTGAAGATGACCTTGCAAAGTTGAAGAAACAACTGTCTGCAGGTAGGTCCAAGAAAGGTGAGCTTCCTCCTGGGAGAACCGTTGCTGCTTCAAACAAGGCATACCTGTTAAACGATTCTGTGATTGAGATGGGGCTTAGTGAGTTGAGACTGAAAGCCAAGGTCGACTGCTTGTAAGTTTTGTTTTGCATGCACACCTAACCTGTTTGAATTATTTAGACACAAGTCATTTGGTTTCATTTAACGAGCTGGTTAAATTAGCATATTTGTATAGTAGAAGGCGTACAGATTTGAAGTAATAATATATATGTCACTCTGCTATAATCTATGAACTTGATGTTTTGCCACTCTAGCCAATTTCTAGATGTTTTCTTGCTCCTCGAAATAGTTACGATTTAGCCAGTCTTGACTAGGCTAGAGCCCAGGTGAGAATCTGAAGTCAGAGAAAAAAACTACATCATGCTCATTTTTTCTTCTTCATTCTTCTTACATCATGCTCATTTTTTTCTCTTTCTCATAAAACAAAAACAAAGAGAGAAAATCTGAGAAGCTAAAACATTTCAGCAAGGAGAAACTCAGAAAAAAGTGTGTGTTGGAAGAGATATGCATGGTGGCCATGCAAGTATGCAACGGATGCAAGCATCTGTAAAAGTTGAGAGAAAGATATAATATAGGACTAATAGTCTGATTACAAAACCCTAACACACACGTGTAGATATCTCAAACCCCAGTACTCCATCTTACACCATGTTTTTTGTCGAATACTCCGTCTTACACCTAATACCATTGAACCTTTGCGGCCTCGTTTTATAAGACTTAGTTATACTTTTCGTAAAAATTAATCGCACAATACGTCAAGATTCGTTAAAATTTTTTTGGTGTTACAATTAACCCATGTAACAATTAAATCCTGGTTCCGCCACTGGGTACTCCTCCATGTTTTCCTTTTCCTAATGTTACATGGTTTTGTTTTTGCATATGAAAGTTCCAAATGTACCACGGCAAACATCTTTTCAAATCTGATACGCCCGCCGGCAACCCTCACTACCCATCCGCAACAACCGGATTTTCAGACTTCGCATCAATGTGACAGCAATGATGGTGGTGATCGACGAAAGTACTAATTGTGCAATTTTGAGCATGATCCATCTTTTGACTCGTTTAGCATAAGACATCTATAATCACTTTGGATTGGAATCCAATAATGAGATACAATTTCTTTAACAAAAGACTATGTTCTATATGTATCGATCGTCACCTAAATTGATTATTGATTGATAAAATTTAAAAGTCAATTTGTCATATATACTTCAATAAGTATTAAATTAAGTTCATTTTTATTTTAGATTATAGATAGAAATCGAGATTGTAGTAGAGACTCAGCCAAAGCAAGAGCAAAGAAAAAAGAAAAAAGACGAACACGACTAAAAGAGCAAAGTGTTGTGTGCAAGCGGTAATTTTCAGAATTGCAAGGGTATACAATGAAAAGCCATCGTGGTCAAAAATGGCGAATGAGGGGCCATAACAAAACTCAACCTCCAATTTGTGGTAAAAATATAATTCACCGCAAGCATTGGTGGGAAGCTTTGCAATTTTGAACATTACTTTAATACAATTTCCTCTCATACTATAAATCAAGTCCAATTTCCTTGTAGGGTTTGCGCCGTTGCCTAAATCTCACTCCCACTTCACAGAAAGAAAGACTCAAACTTTCTCAAAATGTGGGAGGATTCATGTGAAGAAGGTAAGACTCTCTTGACCCCTGCCTCCATCTCTAAGCTTTCTTTGGCCTTCAAGAATTTGATCAAAGATTTTCCTCAAGAACTCATACATGATGTCCTAATCAGACTACCCATCAAACCTCTAGTCAAATGCACTTCAGTCTGCAAGTCATGGAGGACCATCATCAAAGACCCAACCTTTATTCTCACCCACCTCACCCACAAACGTAGCTTCAATACCCAGAATGCCACTCACCTCCTACTACTCCACACTGTGTTTGGTGAAGACCTTTACCATGTTTTGGGCAAACCCCACGTAGAAGGGTTCAAGGAAGACCTGTACTCTTTGCATTATGATAATTCTGCTTTTGGGGAGTATTGTAAGATTGAATTTCCCATTGGTCTTAAGCAGATTCTGGTGAATCAGTGTTTTCGTATGGTGGCTAGTTGTAATGGGTTGGTGTGTCTTTCTGATGATTTAGAGCTTTATGCTTATAGCTTCGTTTTGTGGAACCCTTGTGTGAGGAAGTATGTGATTCTTCCTGATCCCCTTGTTAAGTATTGTAGTCATGGTGGGTATGAGGCTACCATTGGTCTTGGTTATGATGCTGTGACCAATGACTTTAAGGTTGTGAGACTTGCTACTCTTATTGATGTCAATGAAAGAGTTTATGACTGCCCGACTATAGCGCAGGTTTATTCACTGGCAAAGGGGTGTTGGAGTAGGCTTCGTTCTGATCTTCCTCCATGTCAAATCTGTGGCTGCTCGTCACAAGCTTTTGTTAATGGAGTGCTTCACTGGTTGGCTTTACGTCTCACTGATGGTGCTTATAGCTACTTTGTTTTGACATTTGATGTGGGCGTGGAGTCCTTTGGAGAGATGATGTTGCCAAAGAATTTCAAATTGGATGGGTCATTGGCATTGCGGTTGTCTGTTTCCGGGGACAAAAAGTCCATTGCTCTGTTTGCAAGGTGCCAGAGTGTCACTGATTCCTTTCTTGATATATGGCTGATGGGAGAATATTGTGTGGAGAAGTCGTGGACCAAATTGATGATTCTCACTCCACAAGGTCCGGAGAGGAGTTTACGGGGGGCACTATGTTTTAGGAAGAGTGGAGAAGTGGTGTTGGCACGTGAAGATGATCTTGAACTAGTTTCAGTTGACCTGGTGAGCAAACAGTTTAAAAGTCTTGGGGTTGCAGGAGGTCAGCTTTGTGCTGTTCTCCCTTATGAAGAAAGCCTTGTTTTGCTTGACAGCAAGGATGCAGCTTCTTACTAAGGGAAAAAGAGGTAAGGTGATTATTTAGAGCACTGAATTTCTGTGAATTTCGTTCTCTTGTTTGAATGCATCTGCTTTGTAAACTGTGATTATTGCATTTAAGCACAGCCACAGAGTTGGTGTTCTGTACACTGATTCATTTAGTTACTTTGCCAAGTGTTGTAATTTTTCTTGGCACATTTCAAATGTTCTGTTTTTAGCTTTTTGGCTTTTTTTGTTGTCAAGTTACTGTTGCTATTGTTTCATATATTTTCCTCTCTTAGCTGATAATCTTTCTTGCTTTTGTTATCTTGTAACCCAAGTTTGTAACTAAATGTAACTCTTGTTTGGTGGTTTGGAAAATCAGAAATTAATGACCTAGCTACTGACTTTATATGATTGAACTACTTCCATTATCAGTAATTGTAGTTTCATGTATTGTACAACATCAGCTTGGAATTACTTTAACTTTGCACCGTCAAGTTGTTGATGCTACTATTGAACTGTACAGCAGTTACCGCAATTGATGCTTAGTTCAGTTTAGCTGTACCTTAGTTCAGTTTCCAACTAAGCCTCCTTGATGTGAAGCATGAAGAGGAGTTAGAATCCCACTCTTGAGAAGAAATAGGAGAACTAGTGATATTAAGTTTAATACTTTGCAGTGACCAACATATGTTTTTCGTTTATATTGATTCTTTCTAGGTTCTGACTCTGCTAATTTAGTTTCTTGATTAGCCTTGTGCTCTCTATCCAGGATTAGGAATAAGTGGTACTGCAAGTGAAAAAGAGGGGAGGATATGATACTCTCTGAGCATTTGATGTTGTAGTTGTTAATTAAGACTATTATTGCTGCGTCTTTGCTTATTTCCAAATAGACCTCTGAGGACAAAATGATGAACCAAAAACTGCATAGTTAGAAACTGATAGTAGGAGTTCTCTTTTTTTTGTTTTTTTTTTTTTTTTTGGTATAGGAGGATCAATGTCAATGTTTCCTTCAGTTCAGTTTCTCTCATTTGGTGTTAATGAACTCAATAGGACATAAAGCCATCAAGCCAAAATAGATGAAAAACCTTTTTGAAGTTTTCTTGCACTCAGAATGCCTGCATCAACATCAAACATCATTATTGGACACCATCATGTACATATAACTGTAATATAGCTTGCTAAAGCCTAGTTGTTCACTTCATTTAATCAATTTTGTGCAGGTCGGAAATAAGGGGGAAATGATTCTCAAGACTCGTTGAGTTTTCTCTAGCTATGGAGTGCGGAACGTTGCTGCATAATGTTGCTGTTTTGGTTACCCTACCTACCATCTGAATTCCTAGAGGCACTCTATCATGTTGCTTACTTCATTCCAAAAGAACTCCAATGTAATATATATCCTTATTATGTATCCGTCCGCTTTATGATGAGTATTAAGTTATTAAATTTGCAATACTTTTTCGTCATATATATTGCAACTGGTTAGATTGCTACTCTACCTATATATGTTTTGATTTCAGACAGTTGCTCTATCAGGAGAAGCGTATCTTTTGATGAAAGAGTGGATGTTGTGATTAATCTGCTTAAGCTATATGGTTGTATTTTTTTTTATTTTTTTATTTTTTTATTTTTTTAAAATGGGCTAGGAATTGCGAACTGTCCGGGGCCATTTAGACTTGGGCCGGGAACCCTTCTTTATTTTATTTTTAATTTTTAATTACATGATTATCAGTGGGGGCTCTAGTTTAGGCTATAAATACAGGGCATCCTGTACTTTATCATTAGGGTTTTACGCCGACGCCATAGGTCTTGCAGAAGAGGAATTCTTCGAGGTAATCTCGTTCTACGTCTTTGCACATTTTGAAAGCTTAATACTGTTAAATCGTTACCAATTTGTGATCAAGGTACTTATAATCTAGAGTAAGAATACATTTGAATATCAATGAAAGATGCAATCTGTAATTGGAAAGCTCCATCTTTACGGTTGCAGATTTAAATTTGTGGCAATGGTTATCTGCTATAAGATCTAAAGGCTGTAGAGTTTCCATGGTAGCTGATCTGTCAGTGTTTTCTTTTCTGTGTCTGGCTCGTTTGTTTTCTTTAAAATCTAGCTGATTACCTATTTTCTGTATGAACAATAGTTAGTTCCCGTTCTGTGTACTGGTCTTTACGGGTACTGAAATTTGAAGCAACCAGACACTCTTTCCTGGCGAAGCAATAGACCTTCACCACTCATGGTGTGAAGATTCTAGTCATTGGTCATAGCATCGTACCCGAACTTGAAGGAATCTTTGGTTCAGTTTTGATGCTATGATCAATGACTAAAAGGTCATTGCACTCATTAAGGTCCTTGTGAAGATTCTAGTCATTGGTCATAGCATCTTACCTGAACTCGAAGGAATCTTTGGTTTAGTTTTGATGCTATGATCAATGACTAAAAGGTCATTGCACTCATTAAGGTCCTTGTAAACATTCTAGTCATTGGTCATAGCATCAAACCCGAGCTCAAAGGAATGTTAAGTTTGGTTTTGATGCTATGATCATTGACTAAAAGGTTGTTAGATTCATCAAGGTCTTGTGATGAAGACTCTAGTCATTGGTCATAGCATCATATCCGAACTTGAAGAAAATTCTTAAGTTTGGTTTTGATGCTATGACAAATGACTAAAAAGCTTCGTACTCTTGATATTGAAGATGTGAATACAACTCAAATGCATGGAGAAACTTCAGTTCTGTTGTGCCTCGACACCAAATATAAGAATGTAAGGTGAAAGAGAATAGGCTTGATAGTCAAGTTATTGCCTCCCTTTTGCAGATGGCCAAACATACATATTTTTACATATTCCACTATGCCTATGTAAAGCATAATTGTTGAATTTTCACTATAGTCAAATGTTAGTGATAGGCAAATTACGCTGAAGACTGGGTTTTCTGCAGCTGTCAAGTCACTCAAGTGCATTAGAGTTGCTTTAACTTGAAGGATTTTTCCTGTTTTAGTTGCTCTATCTACGATTTTCGGAGGCACTCTGTTTATTTGTCCCTTTGTTCATCCAAAATAACAAACGAGTACAATTGATTTCTTTGTTAAAATGGTTGGTAATGGTAAATGGTGTGCCTTCAAATTCAGATTCAAGTTTCTTACGATTATGATTATTACCTCTTACAGATGTAAAAGTGGTAATGTTTGTAATGAACACTGCATTGTTTTTCCAAATTCATTTTACAGATGTAAAAGTGAAGATAAAAAATTAACTCAAATTGCCGACGGCCCAGTCCGGCCCATTAAGCTATTCGAGTCCACTATATATCCTCTTCCTGATTTTGCCGACGCAATTTTACAGTTTTTACTGTGCTAAAAGACCAAGTCTCTAGCTGAAGCATTTCTTCATCGAGGTAAATCGCTACTGTTGTTTGGATTTGTTCATAGGGACTTGAAATCTAGAAGCAATGATAATTTGAAACAAGATGTATTACTGTATTAGGACTTTTGTCTGTGCTTTTTTGCCCTTGGTGCTGTGTTAGTGTGAATTGTAGTTGGTTTCATATTGTGGAAAATTCAGCTAGTGAATTGAAATCATCTGAAGCAATGATTGAGGCATTTCCTGAGGAAATCAGACATGACATCCTGTTCAGACTACCCATCAAGTGTCTGATCAGATGCACCTCGGTGAGCAAGCCCTGGTTGTCCATTGTCAAAAACTCTGGTTTTATTCGCGCACATCTCAGACATCAACATGAGGCTCTGATTCTACTGCATGGCAGCCGCTACGATCATTCCAGGCGTGAAGCAACAGATGAGGTTTACTGTTTGCATCGTGATAACCCTTCTTTTGATGAGTATAGTGAGCTAGATTTTCAGATTGACTACATGGTAGACCCAATAAATGGGTGTTTGCGTGTGGCTGGCACTTGTGACGGACTGGTGTGCCTCGCGGATGATATCCTTTCTAAAGCTGTAAGCTACATAATTTGGAACCCATCAATAAGAAAGTTAGTGACGCTTCCCAGGCCTGGTTATACCTTCACCACTCACGGTCCTTTTGAAGATTCTGTTGGCTTCGGGTTTGATGCTACGGCCAATGACTACAAGGTTGTTCGGCTTGTCACTCTTGAGATCCTTGAAAATAAAGATGTGAAAAGTCCAACTGTAGCAGAGGTTTATTCACTAGCTACAGGCTTGGTACTGTTCTTCCTCCATGCCAAATATATGGTACAAGACCGCATGCTTTTTTTTAACGGCAATATTCATTGGGTTGTAAATCATTGGAAAGATGCGGGTGGTGTACGCTATTTCATTTTGGCATTTGATCTGGTCAGTGAGTCATTTCGCGAGATATTGATGCCAAATTGTGCCGAATTGGGCTTCAATTCTAAATTGTCTGTTACGGGAGATGGGAATTATCTTGCTTTATTCACGAGGTATGAGAATGATATCAATCATCTTGATATTTGGGTTATGAAGGAGTATTGCCAGCATGAGTCCTGGACCAAAATGATGACTCTCGCTCGACAAGGTCCAGAAGGAAGTATGATATTTTGTTTTAGAAAGAGCGGTGAAGTACTTTTCACAGTAAGAGGACCATATTACCGTGAGACTCAAACATTTGTTTCACTTGATCCTGTGAGTCAACGAATGAACAATGTTGGTACTCTTGATTGTGTCTGTTATTCTCTTGATTCTTATGAAGAGAGTCTGGTTTTACTCGACGTGGATAATGCAGTTTCTTGTTGAGGAAAAGAACAGGTTAGGTTACTCTTCTAGCATGTGGCTTTTGTTATACAGATGACCATAGTTTTGTCACATGAATATTTTTCTAGATTCTGCATATTTTCTTTCTATCCTTTTGAATATACAGATTGCATCTAAATTTTAATTGCCTGGAATTTTGAGAAATAGTTCTTCCGTAATTGATGTCTCTATGTTTGAACCACCTACTTTTTTGTAAACCTTTTTCAAATTTGTCTGCCCTAGTTATACATATGTAACTCCCTGTCTCCCTTTCAGTAGGGTCATACAATCATCAAGGGAAAACACCACTGTTCACAACCAATTACATTGAAAACCTCTGAAACTGGTCTACTGCTAGTTAGATATATTCCTGCATTGTGTCAAGTCTTCCTTGTTAACTTAATTTTCACTCAACTTTGTGCAGGTGTCGACATGAAACAGAAAGATCTAATAACCTCTGGGCTAGTATGCATTTTCTGTAGCTGAGGAGTGCAAAATTCGCTTCTTGGATTTGCGTTTTCAGTACCTATCTACATGTTTTGTTTTTTTTCCTTTTCGTGAATTTCTGATGTCATTCTATTTAACAGTGGCTGCTAGTTTAACTTTATGCTACAGATTATCTTTCTGTGAGTTATGACGGATTTTTACAGATCAAAACATGCAATCTTATCTCTGATGTTCCTATTGCTAGGAAAGAAATGCTTTTTGTGTACTATGTGCATGTTGCTGTGGCATAATCCCTCATTGTTAAAACAGACCATCTTCAACACCAGAAGTATATCATGTCACTTACATGAATCATCTAAACATGTAGAGTAACCACCTTATTGTTGGATCTCTTGGGTTTTACTTATTTATGTAGTTCGTTCGTTTCTAGTTGTTTGAGAATAATTTCAGATTATAATGGCTTTAGAGAGCAAAAGTCTTAAAACTATAATCCAGGTAAGAACTTGACCTGCGTAACCCTTATAAATAGTGGTCTCAAACATCACTCTTTTCCTGAGGAAATCAGACTAGATATCCTATTCGGACTACTATTAAGTGTTTGATTAGATGCACCTCTCACCTCTGTTGCGGATGATTTGATATCTAAAACGTTTCAACTTCATAGTGATGCTTCCCTGGCTGGTGTCACCTTCCTCACTCACGGTCGTTTTGAAGATTCTATTGTACTGATTATCTTCTTTTTTTGGGGTATAACTATTGTACTGATTATCTGAGAGTGAGGTAACGAGTTGTATTAGCATTTGAGGTATGGTTAAGGAGCTATCTGATCATGTAGAGCAACCACCTAATCCAAAACCGAATCGTGAACATAGACTCCTAGGATGCATTGTTCACGATTACGTTGTAACTTCTATGCTCCAAGGACCCTCTTTTGTTCAAAATTTAAAATAAAATTAATAATTTTTTTATGTACAGACATTAATTTGCTTGCAAATCTATCAAAATATTCTTCCGGAACTTTTTGGGCTTCGAGGTAGTCATTACTACAGAAAGCCCTAATTGGTTCAGACCCGGCCCGCCTCATTAAGCATTGAGATGTTGGAGTCGGTGGACTACTTGTTTCTTAGTTCAGCTACTGAAACCTCTCATACCATTAGGGTTGGCTTATTACAGAAGACGAAGTATTACAGCAGACTTCTCATCGAGGTAAATCCTTCTCGTTCTTTACGCCTCTCTCTTAGTTTAGTAATATTTTTCCTTTTTTTTTTTACTAGTGCGTATTTGCAGTAAAACGCTAACAATGGATCAATGTCTCTGTAAAACGATGCATAGGAAATTGAAACTGCATGCAATGTTACTCTGCTGTTGATTCAAACCCTAATTATCCTTTATTTCTAGCCATTTGTCAGATTCTTTTTATTTTGTTATTTCTCTTTGAAACGACAGAACGAGTTAGGGTTTTCTCCCATGCTTTTGGATTGGTTTCATTGTGTTGATGATGTTACTCTGATTGCTTTGTCATGATTTGAACAGTAGCTAGCTGATTTTCTACGTACTCTTTGTTTTTTTAATATATGTATATGTTATTTACCTTGGGGATTTTTGAATGTGCATTGGTTTGAATTCGGTTTGTATGTGTAAATTCTCAGCAAGGGATGCGAAACTCCTCGAAGCCATGTTAGAGAATTTTCCTGAAGAAATCGGACATGATATCCTATTCAGACTACCTATCGTGTGTCTGGTCAGATGCACATCGGTGAGCAAGGCATGGATGTCCATTATCAGAAGTTCAAGCTTTATTCACTCCCACCTCAACCGCAAAAACCACCCTAGTAACCACCATGAGACTCCTCAACTTCTACTGCACGGTGCCCGCTTTCCAGCTTCTACTGCATTGTCGCCGCCACCAACTACAGAAGAGCCTAAAGATGTGTGCTGTTTGCATTATGATAACAACCATGATTTTGATGACTGCTGTCAGATAGATTTTCTATTTAGCGGATTGGTAAGGCAGGCAAATAGGCGCTTCCGTGTGGCTGGCATTTGTGACGGGATAGTGTTTATTGAGGATGATTTAGTATGGAAAAGGTACACCTTATGGAACCCAGCAATAGGAAAGGCAGTGATGCTTCCTTGGCCTGGTTTGATTCATGGTCCTTTTGAAGAGTCTGTTGGGTTTGGTTTTGATGCTTTGGCCAACGACTACAAGGTTGTTCGGCTTGTCACTCCTCAGATTTCTTTTGATTATGCGAAAAGTCCTACTGTGGCTGAGGTTTATTCACTAGCCACGGGATCATGGAGAAGTCTTGGTTTAGTTGTTCCTCCATGCCGAATAGATAGAACAAGACCATACACCTATTGTAATAGCGCTATTCATTGGACTGTAAGACATTGGAAAGATGATCATTATTTCATTTTGGCATTGGATCTTGGCAGTGAGTCGTTTCGCGAGATAAGGATGCCAAAGGGTACTGAATTGCACTTGGAATCTGAAGTTTCTGTTTCAGGAGATGGGAAATCTCTTTCTCTGTTCACAGAGTATTGTGATTATTATGTTGACCTATGGTTAATGAAAGAGTATTGCAAACAGGAGTCATGGATAAGTCTCTGTCGACAAGGTCCAGAAGGATGTTTGCCCCGTCCATTATGTTTCAGAAAGAGCGGTGAAGTAATTTTGGCACTGAGAAACAATGAAAGGGAAAGTGAAAGCTTAGTTTCGCTTGACACTGTGAGCCAACAATTCAACAATCTCGGGAGTTCAGAGTATCGATATTGCTCTATTCATTCTTATGAAGAGAGCCTTGTTTTACTTGACATGGACAGTGCAGTATCTTGTTAACAAAAAGATAAGGTAAACTGGTAAAGTATATATTGGATTCATCTATCAACTAGTTCTTTAGCCAAGTATTTGTTAAAACTTTTGATGACGAACTATATGCACATTGGACCTGAGGTTGAGGGTAAGTGATACTTCAAAAACTAGCAATTTCTTCAAAACCTAGGACTATTTGCTCATCCACATTTGTCTGCACAATTTTTTCCCTAGGACCCTTCACTTGTTCACTGTTCGATGCTCTGTCATTCTTGCATCTTTCTAGAGCATAATTATTAACATCATTGACTTAACCTTGTGCAGGTCGGAAATGGGGACAGATAAATCTAAAAACCTGTTGATCAGTAGTATGTGTATTCATATGTAGCTGTGGAGTGCTAAGGTTGCTGCTTAGAACTTTGCTGTTGTGGCTGCTGTTTTAACTTTGTCCTACTGATGATCTTTCCTTATGAGATCGATGTATCTACACGCTCAAACTTTGCATTGGTGTTTTGTTATGTTCCTATTGCTACGAAGAACTTTTTTGTGTGTACTTTATGCTTGTAGTTGTGGCTTTTATAGATCGCTTATTGTTGAGACAGACATTGCCCGTCATTCAAAATGTAGAGTTCTCTGAGCACATACAGCAACCAAATGTTGCTATCCCAAATATTGATACAAGTTTTGCTGTGCTCCCTTGGTGAACTCTCACATAAACAGTTCACTTGAGGTCTAAATAATTTAACTGTCACTAGTGAAGATGCCATTGACAAGCCCCTGCAAAACTGAGCTTCAATTACATGAAAGTTATTGGCTTATATGTCAATGAGCATATACCAATTGTAGGTCTAAAATGGCGCAATAGATCATCTCAGGCCTTGATTGGTTCTCAAGGCAAGAGAAATGGCCAACAACATTACCAAGTTATAGGGAGCAATGGTTCATTTTCGTAATTATAAAGTTCTTTCCCAACCAAAAATGAAATTGCACGAGAAATAAAATCATGTAGAAAGCTCCAAAGCATTTATCATCATTCATTTCAATCTGTATAGCTTGAATTTCACTTCAAATTATTAGCACTTCGTGTGCAAACATTGGCCTCTTGAAGTTGTGACTGCCACTGCCCAATGAAAATTCCCAGTCTGCCCCTGTCACAGTTTAACAACATAGGAACATGCAAAGCCACAATCGTAAATTCTCAACCTTTACAATGGCATTTCCTTCCATACTTTTCCTATAAACTTGTGGACCTTAGACATTGATGCTCTCAATCAACAAACCTTTCACATCTTTCTGAAGAGATACAAATAACACACAACTCTTCACCCCAGTTAATCGAAAATGGCTGCCTCTGTGTTTAAGCTCTCAGTTTTGTTGAGCCTGCTCTCCAATCTGAACTTGGGTCTCTGGCCAGAAGCTCCGAAAAGCGTGGCAACGTTTCCACCATCATGTAACAGCATAGAGTGCCCAAGCTATGACTCCATTGAAGTTGGCAATGGCTATGAAATTCGTCGGTACAATTCGAGTGAATGGATATCAACTTCTCCTATTCAGGACATTTCTCTGGTTGCTGCCACCAGAACTGGCTTCTTACAGTGAGTTTAGTTTCTCTGGTTCTTTTGTTCATCATTAGCTGATATAATCTTGAGTAGAACTGTTCTAGGTGCATGTATGTGCCAGTTATATATATAATCTTGGTAACTATCATGATTACGTGTGAATTGCGGTAGATAATTTTCACATGGGTGTTGGTGAAAATAAAAATAACCTTGTGTAATCAGTCAAGGTGATTTCCATCTGTTCGATTGTAAAGGTTGAGAATTTATGTGTTCTTGATGGTTATCTCCAAAACTAAAACTTGTTACTAGGTTATTTTCAGAATTGGTTATTCCCATTTGATGAGTTTGAAGGGTAGCTATAAGAACAGTTTGGTTTTCACCCATTTCTGAAACTAATTTTTGGAATGTATGAAAGTAGTACTTATATGGTTGTTTTTGGTTCTTTTGTCATAGGCTGTTTGATTACATTCAAGGGAAGAACGAGTATGGTGAGAAAATAGAGATGACTGCGCCAGTGCTCAGCGAAGTTCAACCAAGCGATGGACCCTTCTGTGAGTCTTCATTTGTGGTGAGCTTTTATGTGCCAAAGAAGAACCAAGCAAAACCACCACCAGCAGAAGGCCTCCATGTTCAAAAATGGACATCTACATTTGTGGCAGTGAGACAATTCAGTGGGTTTGTTTCCGACTATGATATCGGTGTAGAAGCTGCTGCCTTGCAGTCCAGCCTTGCCGGCACTGTTTGGTCTAAAGCCATTGAGAAAAGCCATGGAGCTGATCGCACTACAATTTATACTGTTGCACAGTACAACTCTCCATTTGAATTCGATCACAGGGTGAATGAGATCTGGATGTCATTTGATATGGAGTAAAATGAGAGCCAAATCACCGTCTTTCAGATTTCGCAGACCTCTTGGTAGAGACAGAGATGGTGAAGGTAGTGAATGTTAGAGAAGTTCGAACCTGCTAAGTTTCTGTAGTGAGATGTTGTGTAACCTAACTGCTGTCAAACTTATAGTTCATAAAGAATAAAGAGGCTGTATGTTTTTTAAGTAACTATTTCTGTGGGATTATAGTTCAGTCCTGTTGCCTGCATTTGTAACACAATACTAATGAAGTTCAGAAGCAGAACATGCTTCCTTGAAAGCATTTCGGCTGCCTGCAACAAGATCATGAAAACATGTTGAAGCCAGGAAAAAGCCTGGAACTTTACAATTTTCATAGATAACAAGATCTATTCTTTTTTTTTTTTTTTGGACGACTAACAAGATCTGTTCATTCTACTTGTTTTGATAAGAACCACGTGCCCCAACCGACAATCAGTGAAAACAAAAACCTTGAGGCACAGCTCCTACCAGACTAATTCATCTACTTAACAGTATCTCTCATCTACTAGAGTTTACAATGATCAGAAGTTCGGTCAAGACTCAAGACTGTAATGGGTTACTCCCATATCTTACAGGTATGCTGCATCAACTAAAACTCTAAAAGCATCTGCAGTTGAAGAATCGCTGACCTGTTTTGAATAGTTCCATTTCTGTACTCAGTCAATTGGATGGTGACAAGTACAGATTGAACTAATTAAGACCCTACTCTGGAGAAACAAAGCTAATGAAGCCTACTATTTGAAAACTTTCTACAGGCAACAGAACTGTGAGAGTATTCTGGCGCATACAAGATGTTGAAAATTGATGAGATTGGATCCATGTTGCCAGCATCAGCATGATCAACAGTACTGAAAGAGTCTCTAGTGCTCTCAGTTGTGAAAGAAGCCTCATCGGAACTTGTGAAAAGGGACCAATCGCTAGATGTAGCATCTGAGAATTCCATGCTTGTGGGGTCAACATATGTTTTCTGACTTTCCTCCGTTGGAAAAACATTCCCATTATAACTCCTAAGGATGTCACTGCAAGTGCTGTTTGCAATGCCATTTGCAGTTTCTGACCTGATAAAACCAGGTAAATGCTCTGGGCTAACATATTGGCTGCTGGGAATGCTTTGGCTTGGCTTTGGCCTCTGAGCTTTTGGCAAAGAACCATTTTCAAAATTTGGAACTTGCTGCCTGATAGTTTTTCCTCCAAATCCTCTTTGAGGGCGAGGGCAAGACCTGAGGAAAGAAATTCCAAACTTTGAAGAGCTCAAAAGCATGAAATTAATTTATTTTCTTAAAATAGCAAAAAGTAAAATGAAAACTGAGAAGGAATGATATCCACAGTATGTTAATTAAGAATCAAGGAAGAAAAGAAACTGACAAGCTCCACCAAGAAAAAGTTAAGGAAAGAGATCAAAAACACTTCCTTTTTCCTTTTATCCCAGTAACTCTTACCTCATATAGAATAAAATATATGCCCCTTCCATCATAACCTGGCCCATTGACACGGGCTGAACCTGTGAACAAAGCATGATCACTTTCAGGATCTGATCACTAAAAATGAAAGGTATCCGACTTCTAATTATGTCATCCGATTACTTAAAGCAAATCATGGCCTTTCACCTTTTTAAAAACCAGAACCAAGTTATGGACTGGCGGAACAAAGCACATGCACAGAATGAACCTTTAAAGTGGAGCTTTCACCTCTTTCTCTTTTGTCCTTTTTCATAACAAATTGAAATTTGATACACCATCACAAACCCTTGAACGAAAAATAAGGGAAGCATTTACCTCAGTGTCATCTATCCTGAACCAGTTGCCTCGCATGTCTTTCACATATGCTATATAATGTCCAGAGAAAGAGGCATTTTGTGTATCCAAATGCACCACAACAGCATATAGCAAGTAAAGTGGAGGAATGTCACCCGTTCCGGTCATGAATGGAATCATATCCAGCATCTCCGGAAATGTGATGCACTTGTTTATCTTCCCATATCTTCCTTCCTGATGAAGCGACAGCCATGTTTTAATATTCCAAGTAATACCAAGATAACCGCTATCTCGCAGGAAGGTGTCAAAACTAAAATTATTTTTGAACACATTGGAGCACTAGATGATTAGGTATTTGAGTTGTGATTTGTAATTGGGTTTGGATTTTCTTAAAGTGAGTCACAAGACATCAAGGGACTAACATAAGCTGGTTTTCTCTATTAAAATCAAATTGCTTTCAAGTTACTATACCTGAATAAGGTACAATAGCAACTCTTGTAGTTACAAAAAGAAAATTGCAAATCAAATGTTTCACTTGCTGTGCAAGTAGCAAACAATTGAAACTCAAGCAAAGCTGTGAGTGTTGTTTAAGATACTTGAGAATGGGAAGAAAAAAGATCCACCATCTATCTTGAAAATATAATGATACCTGAAACCTCTTCAAGACAATTGTCAGGATATTTGGTGCCTCATGTATGCTCAATTGCTTCCTGGCTCGAACATATGCAGCACACCTTTTTCCCCCAAAGATATGATTTGTAAGTTATTTAAGTTTTACTGAATAAACCAAGTATATGGGTCTAAGCACACTAAATTAAGGTCATCATACCTTCCACATCTATACATATTTTCACCATCTAAATCTTCAGGTGTCGTAAACTGAGTCAGCGCATCTTCAAGTGACTCAACCCAACCATAAATTTCTAATGTAAGATCCATGATGTTTTCATATCGTTCAGACTCATGATGACATCTCAAACACTTAACCTGGGGGCAATCAAGATTGATTTAGCAATCATTCATGGGGGTAAATGAGGATAAATGGCAACAAGAAAATTAATTATAAACATCAACTTGATGAATGACATCTGTAAGTCCACATTAAGTACCTTGGATCTGAGATTCCCACCAAAGGTGTGTTGTATAAAAGTTGTTTCTTGCAATCTTGGATCAACCCTATTTTCACCACCCATTCCCTCCAAGCATATAGATTGCATTGATGCAACTAGTAGCCTGGAAACAGCAGCATTTATGAGATACAATACGAGTAAACAGATGGAAATGGCAGTGCATTCAGTACCAAAAAAAAGAAGATATAATGGCAACTTTTGACATGCCTTAAAAATTCATGAGCATCTTCCTGACTTCCATCACCAATTTGGCAATTAATACTCCTCATGTGAAAAAGAATCTGGCGAGGAGAAAGAGCACCCCCACTTTCTCGTAACATCGTCACATGTTGCTCTAGTTCACACATGAGACACCAATCTTTGCCACAACCTAATAAATATCATAAAAAAACAATTGAGTCGCATGCATATTAAAACAAAAGAGCCAAAACTATTGTTTAACTTAATGAAAGGGATATGAGAAAATGAAAGTACAGGCTCTCGAATGTGATCGGCGAAGCAAATAGATAATGAGTGGCTTCGTGCAAGTTAAGCACTGCAAGACAGCATTTGCATAGCAACTGCAAGGAAAAAGAATTATAATCAACCAAACGAAATAAACGACTCATAGGAAACAATGAAGCTTCTGATCATTCTTCCTGTGCATAAAAAACTGCTTGGTCATGTATTACAAACACGTTATCACAATGCATATCTTTATTTAAAACAATTAATGATTGGACTGTATGAGTTTATTCATATGAATCCCATGATCAATTGCCAGTCTGTATCACTACGAAGTCCATCAAGAGGTTTATTGATTTAAACTTCATCAATCTGGCATTAAAGCATGCACTAAATTTTCATTACTAAATGAGATCAATTTCTCTTTTTCCTAACTTCTGATCTAGGTATTTTTCATTTTCCGAGTTTATCTGATTAGTGAATGGAGTTCTGATTTCTATCACGTGGAACCATTTCTATGCTCATGACCTAGTAACACATTACATATGAGATATGATACAGTACCTGTTACCACAATTTAAAAGCCCCCGAGGTGTTAAGTCAAAGATTTCACATTGAAAGTACTTCACAAACTCGTCATAGGGAAACAGGACCTGAAAATCATATGCCATAAATCAATTAGACCTTGCATTCAGCTCAGAACTCATACGACTAATATATTTCCTGGAGGCGCATTGACCAGAGAGTGACCTTCTTAGTTTTGTGTCGATAACCACTGACTTCAGGGACACCCTGTCTGGTAATGTTTTTTGGCTTCTTTAGACCCATCATCTTCATAATCTTTATGTTTGTCATTCCATTGCTTCCCTGTGAAGTTGTCTCTTTCATTCTAGCTACTTCTACATCACCGACAAAGAATTAGAGGGTCTACAATTTTCAAGATACATTTAAACATTATTATTTTAGTAGACTTACTTGAATCATCAGTAATCTTTCCCTGCCTCTCTATCTCAGAGCAATACTGCTTCAAAGAGTCTTTGACTGTTGATTTTGACAATTTAGGCACCTTTGTCCCGAGAGAATATGGAGCTCGTTTAGCCTTCACACTTCCCTTTACTGCAGCAATTTCAGAACTTTTGAACTCTGCCTTTTCATCCTTGGAACTTTTTTCTCCTTGAAGAGAATGTTCTCCCTCGGAAACGAAGTCCGACCCCACTTCATGCACATCTTCTCCACTTTTTGAAGAATAATATGATGAGCTAGTTAATCCAGAGTTGCTTCTTGATTCAAATATGTTACCATCTTGTCCTTGAAACTTATCATTCTCAAGTACTGTATGTCCTGAAGTATCTTGTCCATTAATATAAGTATCAGAAATATCGGCATGGTATTTCTTCAGAGTTTCAGCATCTGACAAGACAGAATCCATATTTGATGGCTGCAAAGAACAATTTATCATTGTTATCAGACATAATTTACCCAAAGGAGAAAATTACTAGCAAATGACAAAGTGATAACAACCTTATGCTCCATAGAAACCTCTTTTGATGCAACGTTAGAAAAGGTTGAGTGGGTAGTCCAATCACCAAATGTTTCTTCAGAAGGATCAAATGCTAATCCATCCTTTTTCCTCAAGAGTTCGGTTTTGGATTTTCGGGAAACCTTCTTGTCCACAGTTCTTTTCTCCAGCATGGAAATGTGAGAGGGGTCAACTGAAGCGCACTGAACCATATTCGGGATACCAGTGTAAATTGGAGAATAAATTATATTTTCAGTTGGTGCTTCCTCTACATAAATCTGCTCCATACCACACCCAAAGTACTGTGAATTAATGATGTCATTATGAAAAGAATCTCCATATGAGACAGCCATAGGAGATGAGGTTGCACTACTAGGTTCCAACTGCATGCATGTTTGCCTGTGAACTTCCCTCCAATGCATTATTTGACACTTCCCAGAACTGCATTAATGAGTACAAATGTTTAGAGACTAACCTCATGGAGCAGCTTTAGTACGTAAGAGTAATATGACTTGCATGCATTTGATTTTTTCCTTATATTTTATGCCAATTTGGATACAAAACAATGCGGAAATCACCGATTAGCATAACCTGATTTTTCAGGGACGTGCAAAATTTGGAATATAATTGCTCTAAGATGCTGCAATCATTGTCCTCTTTCTGATAGTTAGTTGTGAGTGGTGTGTTTAAGTTCCCTTCCACAGATAATTGTCTTTATAGAAAATGCATACTTCTAACAATGCTTAATAATCTAACTACCCTGTTGCAGACATGTAAATAAAGTACAATACTAAAGAAACATATAAGTTTGCCCTTAAGTGAAGAGATTTGAGCAAAAGTGGCTGAATCAGGTTTTCAAGTAATCTTAAAAGCACTGTCTGGGAAGACCACACAAGCATCAAATGTGAATTAAGTAACCTCAACAGCTATTAAGTCAATAAGTCACTATGCTTGGAGTGCTCCAATTTATCATTTAAGTTCGATCCTTCTTTAGAAGACAAGCATATAATGAAAACAATAGAACAAGTATATAGATTGATAATATCTGAAAAATTAAAGCATACCAATATCTGACAGATTTGCATCTAGAGCAGCGGGTAGTGGCTGTCCTAGAGCATCTAGCACATGCATGAACATTATTCTTTACAGACGAAACCGGAGGAATAACATCAGCCACAGCCATTGCTTCTGCTCTAAAAGCTTCTTCTGATGCGAGTTGAGCAAGCAAACTCACCCGCTCTCTCTTCTTAGATGCATCACTCCATTTTCCAAGTAAAACATAAGCAAGCAAAGGAAGCACAACGAAAACCAAGAACAGTGCAGGTATATCAGCTTCCCTTGGCTCAAGCATGTCCCCACCAGCATACTCATGTCCAATATCCCTCAACACCAACTAACCCGGAGATGACCTCTTAAGGTCAAACAAGTTCAAGTAGGTTGACATTTAAGTTCAAACCAAGATAAATCATACTCCACCAGGCCCACCACTCAGACCTGTAATATTTTCACCAAAATTTTCAATCGAAAACACAAAAATCAGTACTGCATTTTCCAATTTAGAGCACAAAAAGCATTCAGATATACATATCAAACCATTGAAAGGAAAATTGATTGAATCCTAAGCATTGAACATCAAACAGTTAAATCACAGTTATTTCCAAGTTTTAACTACAAATGAAGCAGTATTACCAGCCCAAGAAAGCCATATAACAACTGATACCCACTTGATACCCATATAACAACTGAAGCCATGAACCCACATTACCCAACACTCAAGCACACCCATTACTGCAGAATGGAAATCTGATACAACCCCATTTAAGAAACCCACCTAATAACCCCAATCTCCATAAAACAGCTTTCTAGCCAAAACCCTAACCAGTTCCTCATAAATGCCACCAAGAACATACATTTAACACTCCCAGAATTGAAAAAAACACATCGACACTCCTCCCATTTTACCTAAATACAAAAACAAAAAGATACCCAGAAACAAACAAGCAATGCAAATCTGAGATTCAAGTACACAACAGTGAAATAGTAAATTTTACATTTTTCTTTTTTCAAAATAAAGTAGACAAAAAGACTGAAACTTGAATGAGCTGAGAGCATACCCTCATGCACAAGCAAAGCTCCGAGACCAAAAAACCCAGAAAGGTACAAACTTGGTAAGCTTCTTCTTCAACCTGAAAAAGAAGAAAAATGATTCCTTGATTCCTCAGACAGTAAGCTCAAAACACACCAGTCTTCTCTCTACTCCTCTCCCCTTCACACTTCCCACCCCCAAAATAGCCTCTGCTTTTTTAACACTGGGTGTGGGTTTCTCTCCCCTGCTTCACACCACACCTCCCCATACCAGTGTACCCTCCCACACGTGTCGAGCTCCCATTTGATCTGAAGCCTTGGGAGCGGGACCCGCCTGAGTAAAGCTGACAAGGTTGGGATGAGTTGATTGATGCTGGGCCGTCGGATATGTTGAAAGTCTAAAGGCTAGGTACGTCAGAGGGTTTGGTCAAAAATTTTTAACCTTAATAATGTGGATGTGGGGCCCAGGAGATGATATTCCCAATAAGTTTTAAACAGAGAACCACGTTTACTGGTCGATTCCCTTCGACCCATGAGAGGAGAGAGAAGAGGATAATATTTGTGTTTTACGGAGGAAGACACGGTAGTACTGTGAATTTCGTAAACACATTGAAGAGGAATAAAGGAATAAATATCGAAATGAAGTTTTATGATACATTAATATACTGATACATTACGTAAATTTAGTCTGATATAAATGTAGTAAGATTTAGTTTGATATAGACGTAATTTGATATCTCTATAGAGATAAAATAGTTAATTTGATGTAGTTAACCCAATGATGTAAGAAAGGGATGAGTATCTTCGAACTACGCTTGGGTGATTTAGAGACATTTTTAATTCAATGTCAAAGAATGTGATGGAGGGTCCTTTTTAGAATAAAAACTTTGTGTCGTTCTTGGTGGTCTCTTCTGCTCCGCTCTCTCTCTCTCTCTCTCTCTCTCTCTCTCTCTATGGACTTGGAGGAATTTGAGCACGGGTTTGGTTACGTCGATTGATGGGGAGCATATTACATATAGGGACAATGCCAGAGGCCAGGTCTTGGCAATTCCCATGTTAAATAAGAGGCTTGATTGTCTAGGTAGTTTGAGCTTGGTTTCAGTTGCCACTGTATAGTTCGAATCTAAGGGAGTGAGTCCTTATGGTTGTTTTGGATTTCCAATGCGGTTCAAAGGGTAAATCCATCGTATTGGTTGACCAGAATGGAATGTATATTGGTTATACGGGTGGGTTTGATTTGGGTAAGCATGTCAAAGATGAGTATGAGAGGGCATATAATGTGGGCAGATGCTCGGAGACAGAAGGCTACAACCACATTTTGTAGAGGAAGAAAGAGTGAGTTCCCGTTGTGGTAGATTTAGGAACTGGGTAGTTCTCATTTGTGGTTTTTGACTAAACTGATCCGGACTTGAGGTGAGCTGAAAGAACCATTTCGGGCACGAAATATTATGAATCAAAATATGTCTAATTTTTAGTTAAGAGTATGATATAAATAGTATCATCTAATGTAGTAAAATATCAAAATTGCATTTGCATCCTAATGGCTAAAGTTATAGTTTGAATTTCTTTCTAAAAAGAAGTTAATCACTGAATGTTTGATTTCCCTCATTTGGATTCTTATCCAGTGAAAATTATCCCGTGCAATTAGCAAATCCATGAGAAAATAATCGTGGAATTTAGAAGCTTAAATTTCCGGTTTGAATACCTCACAAAATATGCGTCATTTGTCAATTCCTTTAACTGAGGTTAGTCTGTATACAAATTCTTGTCATTTAAAAACTCTATATCAGGAAATCCAAATAATGAAATTCTCAATTAATGGAATTTAAATTCATGAAATTGTAATTCCCATTATTTTAAAATTTCTATAGATTGAAATTACTTCATCCAAACACAACGTCATATCACATTTAATCAGTACATTTTCATGCTTGTCTATTCAATAATTATAGCTTGAGTTTAGTCTCCGAACACATTTAAGGGCAAGAAATATGATGATGTGTTTAGGTCGTTCAGCCTTGGTTCAATTGCAGTTGGCTACCCAATTGCTAACTCCCACAAAGGGACTATTGATTTTGACTTGTGCTTGGCTTAGTTGTTACATTTGTGGCATGATCTCTACTAGTTATTAGTAACTATTTCAAGTTTTGCATCATCTACTGCTACTAGGTTACTATCTAAGAGAAGTGGAATGTTTTATATGAGTTTATGCGTTAATAGTGAGGATTACATGTCATATTATGTCTGATAGCTTATGTTGTAAATATGAACGCAAACATGTAATATAAGTGTGTAATGACTTCTGACTTATTGCTTAAAAAGTGATAAGTATCCTTTTTTAAGAGAAAAAAAGACATCTCTAATGGCCTATTCCTTGAACTCGGAAAAAGATACCCATATGGAAATTATTATCTGCCTATTAGCGAAGGTGTTAGTTCAGTTGGGTGAACTGTACTTGATAGCTTGATCATTCTGTCTTTTTGTTTTTTTGTTTTTTCACTTCCCTTTGTGCACTATTCTCAGATAAAACATTGTGTTACAGTTCCCAATATAAATCACCAACAGGCAACAGCTAGCAATTTGAAACATTGTGTTACATTTGAATTATACTCCCTCTTGCAATCCAAACCCAAGAGTGCGATTGAGCAAATGCATGCGGGTGTGTACTATACACACATTGTTACATTACAAGATGAGATCAGAAGCTAGATCCACTATTTCTTTTAGCATCATCGGTCAAAAGCACCATCATCAATTTCACCATCACCAGTCGAAAGCAAGTAATTCGCATATAGAAAGAATCTGACTCATATGCCTTCTTAAATTTTGTAAATCTTATCAAAGTTTTATGAAATTGAGAATGTTTTTTGTCAAAATTTTAGACGGAATAAGTGTTTACCAAATTTGAAGGTAACTAATCATTCCTCCTTCTTCCAAAAAACTAGGGGTGGGCAATTTGCACCGAATATGCGGTTACCGCACTGAAAAATAAGATTCGGTAACCGCACCGAACTAAAACAGTGTTGTTTTATGGTTACACCACACCGAACCGTATTAAAGCGGTTTGGTAACGGTTTTAAGTTACAAACCGTCCGATTTAAACCGAACAACACCGAATTACATTTTTCTTATATTTTATTTATCTATTGATGAAAGTTTTGGTTTGTAACATATAAAAAATTCATTTATCTTCAAGTTTGCATACGCAAGTTGCTATATTTGAATGATAGTTGATATATATGTGTTTGTTAAGTAATCAAATATGGTATTTTGGTTAATTACTTGATATGGATGATATTTGTAGATTAATGTGGACTCTAAAAATACATTTTATGCCTTACCGACATTGTTAGGTAAAAATAAGCATAACTTTTGGTAATCATTTCTTGCTTAAATAAATAAATTGGTTTCACACCGAAACCGACCTGCACCGCACTGAAAAATGGTGTAACCGAAATAATCGATTCAACCCTTTTGAAATGCGATTTCGGTTTGAAATATTGTAAAATTGAAAAAAGTGGTTCGGTTGCGGTTTGAACCTTAAACCGATCTGAACCGAACCGCGCCCACCCCGACAAAAAATTATGCACGTCTCTGTGCTTTAACCTAGGAAAACCCTAGCATTATCAAAACCCTAAACAGCCTCCATCTCTTCCTTCTCAAGTCCACCACCGATCCAACCCTATTCTCTGAAATTTTCACCACTGATCCAACCCTATTCTCTGAAATTTCAACCTGATCTCTCTACCCATCATATCAACTACACTTGAAGATGTCACGGCTAGCTTTGCTGCCTCCCTGGCTCTTGCTACTGGAGTTGTCATCGATATCTCTCACCTTGATCATCCAGACGAACCTCGTCCTAACCCGAAGCTTTATGTCTTGGCACGAGCCACCAACTCAACGCCGGTCAGTGCTGATTACCTACAAAGTCATTTTAGGCGAATCTGGCTGATCTAACGTTGCTTCCGAGTGCAAGCACGAGATTGGAATTTGTTCATCATCACCTTTGATCTCCCAAAAGATCGCAACAAAGTATTTTAGGGAGGTCCCTGGTATTATCGGAAGATTTCGTTAGTTGTGGAGGAATATGATGGCCTCAAGTCTCCTATATCCATCCCTATGGGCAAGCTCTACTTTTGGGTAGGGATCCTAAATATGCCGAAAGCTCTTGAGAGGATCGATACATCAGAAACACTACTTTTGTCGTAGGTAAATAAATATGCAAAGATGAAAAACTTTTTGCAACAACAGAGCAAATTAGGGTTAGGGTTTCTCATGCCCTAGATCGTCCCTTTTATGGGAAAAAGACCCTTAAAATTATTGATGGTGTGGTTGCGGAAATTATATTTCAATTTGAGAATTTGATTGGGCTGTGTAAGCATTGTAATTTGATTCAGCATGAGAATGACATTTGTGTCAAGGTGGGGGGAGCAAACCCTAACCCTAGTTCATCGAAGTTGGTTCTGCCGCGACCCTTTCCGGCAACCAAACTTGGTTTTACTGATGCATGTTTCCAATTCAAAGGGACGGGAGCCACCAAGACCCAACCACCTGTGGTATGAGGATTGTTTGATCCTCAGCCATCCCAACGTAAACCAATCATCATTCTTCGGGATTCCATTCTGGAAGAAGCTGATCTTGAAACCCTTGCCTTGGTTGCCTTAGACAAAGGTAAGAAAACGGTTGTGCCAACGATGGAGTCACTGAAACGGGGATGTCCTTCGTCTCCATGTGCCTCTCTTAAGAAGCTAAAGTTGCCTAATGGATTTGCTGGTGAAACTCATATGTTCTCTCTCAAGAAACAGAAGACTCTCATACCTAGAATCACAGCAAGGGCTCTTGGTCTATTGGATGAGGGGAAGAGCTCTGATAGTGGCAGTGGAATGGGCGCTAAAGGTAAGAAGAAGAGCGGAAGGCCGTTCGGTTCGAAGAATCTAAAGAACCTCAAAGCCGAGGGGAAGAAAGAGGAAGTAGGTGGTGTGACCATGCAAGCTGGTAATATGCAGCCTAGCCCTAACCCCAAGGGCAAGGATGTTCTTAAGTTTTTTTTTTTTTTTTCCATTCATCGCAATAAACTAGCCCTGCTGTAGGGCAAGAATGTTTTTAATTTTGTTTTTCCATTCATAAATCTAGCCTATTTGTCTATGCATCAGTAGAAATAAGCTTACAGAATAAGTGAGCACGATTATTAATGAGTAGTCTATCTTATATACTAGGTGATGTATGCCTCACAACTACTTGTCTATTCTGTAGATGATAGTGGTAGAGTATGTAATAGCTGCTTCTGGCTTTCGTTTTACCCAAATTAATAGAAGTCGTAATTGACTCTTTTTTAAATAAAAAATATATATCATTCCTCAAAATAAAGATATCATTCCTCAAAATAAAGGAATTATTGTAATGAAATGAAAAGAAAAAAAAAATCATCACTCAAAAATCTAGTAAGAAACGTTTAGTCTACTGGCATTAGACTCCCATTGTAAGTGAAAAGTCGTGAAATCGACTCACGATCTCATTGTTTGTTTGATTAAAAAAAAAAATCTAGTGAGAACATATGTCTCGAATACTAGCATTAATACAATTGCATGCTATGCACTTGGCCTCAAATCCAATTCAAAAAAATAACAAAAACCCTACAACCCACTGAAAATCATCAGCTTTTCTTCACATTTTAAACTCTCCCCATCAATCATCTCCATCTCCATCTCCAACCAAACTCACTATGTCTCTCTCTGTGACTCTTATCACTCATTCACTCCCACACAAAACCGACTTCCATACACACCCTAGCCTCCACCCTTTCTTCTGTGATCTCCAAGTTCCTAAACCACACACATCCATGGATCAAGAAACAAAGCAGAGAAGCTATTGGAAAAGATGGAGCAAGCAGGACTTCTTCCCGGAACCCACGTTTAAAAACTTCACTTCCTATAAACAAGCACTCTCCAAGACTCCCTCCCGCCTCAAGGACCGCCACCTCAACCGCTCCACCGACTCCTACGAACTCCTCCAACTCCCCAAGCAAAGCGAAAACACAATGAAGTGCTGCCTCAACTGGTGGGACTTGGTCTGGCTCAGCTTTGGCTTCGTCGTCGGCTCTGGCATTTTTGTTATCATAGGCGAGGCCGCTCTCCATGCTGGACCCGCCATTGTCTTGTCATATGTTATCTCCGGCCTCTCTACATTGCTATCTGTGATGTGCTACACTGAGTTTGCTGTTGAGATTCCGGTGGCAGGCGGGTCTTTTTCCTATCTCTGGATCAAACTAGGAGACTTCGTGGCGATTATTGCGGCGGGGAACATTCTGTTGGAGGTTGTTGTTGGTGCAGGTGGACTAGGCCAGTCGTGGTCGTCTTACTTTGCCAGCATTATCAATTCTAACACCAATTTGCTGCGATTTTCGGTACAGTCTTTACCTGATGGTTTCAATCTTTTGGACCCTGTTGCTGTTGTAGTGCTTTTAGTTGCTAATGGTATAGCAATGAGTGGGACAAGTAGGACTTCTATTCTGAATTGGATTACCTCTATTGCTAGTGTTGTGGTCATTGTGTTTATCATAGCAGTTGGATTTTCTCATGGAAAAACTTCAAATTTGAAGCCTTTTTTCCCATATGGGGCAGAAGGTGTTTTCAAGGCTTCAACTATGGTTTATTGGTCTTACACTGGCTTTGATCTGGTTGCAACAATGGACGAGGAAGTAAAGCGGCCATCGAAGGATATTCCGGTAGGTTTGATCGATTCTATGAGCCTGATCACTATGATTTATTGCTTGATGTCTTTGGCTTTGGTTATGATGCAGAGATACACTCAAATTAGTGTAGATGTTGCATATTCTGCAGCTTTTCAAGCTATTGGGATGAACTGGGCCAAATACTTGGTGAGTATATGTGCTCTAAAGGGAATGACTACAAGCTTGCTTGTTTGCTCTCTTGGGCAAGCTAGGGTTACAACACAGATAGCAAGGGCTCATATGATTCCACCCTGGTTCGCGCTGGTTCATCCGAAAACTGGAACCCCAATTTATGCTACTATTTTGGTGACCATAACTAGTGCAGTTGTAGCACTGTTTTATAGTCTTGATATCCTGTCGAGTATCTTCTCTTTCAGCACACTTGCTATCTTTATATTTGTGGCTATTGCATTGATGGTGAGGTGTTATTATGTTAGGGATGTGACACCAACAAATGACTTAGCCAAGTTTCTCGCAAGCTTGTTTGTTATAGTTGGTTCTTCAATTGGAATTGTAGTGCTTTGGAATTCAAATGTGCGAGGGTAGATTTGGTATGTGATAGCCACTTCAATTTGGTTTCTTGGGACTTTGTGGATGACATTACTGCCAAAGCAAAGAGTTGCCAAGGTTTGGGGTGTTCCACTAGTCCCATGGTTGCCTGTAGTGTCAATGGGAATTAATGTTTTTCTCATCGGCTCTCTTGGCTATCTTGCATTCTTAAGGTTCGCCATTTGCACCGCAGTAATGGTTGTCTACTATTTGTTGGTGGGTGTACATGCAACATATGATGTAGCTCACTAGATCGATCAACAAGAGTCGACAATCGAAGATGGAAATGCCAGTTGAGAACTATTGTAGCAGAGTGAACAAGATGCAGACCAAAAGATGTGAAATACCAACCAAGATGTATTGTTGGAAACGGAAATCACTAAGATGAAGAAACTACCTGCTAGTTTACTATTAAGAAAGATCATACACGATTTAGTTACAAAGAAAAAAGCAAAACCCTCATTTCTTCTAACATCTATTTGATCAATAATTTAGAGTCTCAGTAGATATGTCTCTAGCTCATTCTCTGTTCATCCCTAGTGATCTGAACTTCTGATCCCTTTCTTACGCTCTAAATGACAAAATCCTTCCTAAAACTCTTACGTACTCGTCTCTAGCAAGTTTTGTACCATGCCATCATACACAAGATCTGCAATTGCTCCATGTGATTTTTCTGAAACATTTATATATGATAGAGGTGAAAGGATTTTGCAAAATTTAGATAGTGCTGTGCTGAAACTTTATGTTACTCATATAGAGAGAGATGAAAGAAATCGATCGACATAACGTAGCCAAGTCCCATTAAAACAGAAACTTTATGAATTATGAAAGTCTCAATGAAGGGTTTTATGTATATGAAAATAATTGACAAACCTGGTAGCACCTCTGGATTCAACACTGTCACCCAAGAACTGTTAAAATGTTGCCACTTTCCCTTGGTACACATCCAACAATTGAGGTACTTGGTTTAGATATTTGTTCACAAACCTATTCAAGAAGTACTCCTCCGACACCGAAATCACAGAACCCAAATTCAACTTGTGCTTTTCTATCAATCCTTTTAACACCAAAACTCTAACAATTGAAAACCTCGGGATGATTTTCTTCTCCAAGTTGTAACTCAAAACATGGGGATATGTGGCAACCGTATGTGACTACCACCCCATCTTGTTCACAAAGAAATCCATTGTTGCCATTATTTTCTTCTCCGATAAAATCATACACAGTGGATCCATCCTGAAGGCAGCAACAATATCATTGTCCGACCAACCCCACCTCCTATAAGCTTGATGACATCGTTTCCATGTCGTCTCTTTTCTACATAATGCATTCATAGCTAGCACAAAGCTCGACTTTTGAGGGTCAAATCCCCATTGTTCAACTTCAGCCACAAGTTGACTAAACAATTCAGGCTTCCTCAACACGATAGGATATATGGTTAGCAACAATACAATACATGACTGGGGCATGCCCAATTCCCTCACAAGCTCAAAATTGGGTATCACATTCTTGGTTAGATTTTCACTGAAAATACATGACTTATTGCTTCAAAATATACACCAGTTTGTCATCAGAGAGCACCACACTCTTGAGAAAGCTACAAATGGGTACAATACAGTTTTCCAAACTTCGATGCATGAACCATGGGTCATGGCTGAGTGTATTTGCAAGGTCCAGCCTTGACATTCTTATGGAGCTTAAAAACTCAAGCTTTGGCAAAAGGGTTTTCTGGGCATCGGCTACCAGAATCCGTGGCTATCTCCGCACAAGAGTTGAGATGTGGGTATCTGAGAATTCATAGTCTCTTAAAAGGGCTAAAACAGAGTTGGGTTTGTCTAAAGTTTGAAGCTTTACCTTGTGAGATACTAGAGTAGCGGCTTCTAGGGACAATCCACACGAGTTCACCAGATAGGAGACTATACAACCGTCTTGGCCCGTTGGGGAAATCACTCTTGTACTGAACAACTGCTTTTCAAAACCAAAATGTGAAGCCAATCCCTCCATTGGTTGCCCATCTCTGCACAACACACGAGCGAATCCGAAACACTTTTTGAAGATGGAGTTGGGTGCCATACTGTTATCTCACTTCTCTGCTGATTTCCCAATTTCGTTGAAAGGTTTAAATTTTAAGAACTTAGCCCTCAATCTTCTTTAGCTCAAAGCTCGTCTTCTTTGGTACCTTTCAGCTACATGTATGTGTTCATCAAGGAGGTGTATCATCCCGCTCGAAGCCTACATCACTTCTTTGAAAGAGGCTTACCTGGCAACCATCATTTAGCTGCCCCAAAGCCTCTCTCCTTTGTTCATGTAAGATTGGAAGCATCAAAGTTTCATACAAGAACTCCATATGAAAGGTATGTGTATCTCTAAAAAAAAAAAAAAAAAACTTAGAGTCGCTTGCTCAAACCTTAATCATGCAACACTTTATCTGATTCACATGCATCTTGCACAACCTCAAGAACTACTGATACTGTAATATACCAAACTGTGATCCAAGAAAACAGTAAGCAATCATTATATATATCCATGAACGAGAAATTCACAGTACATTTTATTTCTTTAACTTCACTTCTAAAGAAAACTAAATGCTCAGCATAAGTGCATATAAAACCACAGTAACTGGTGAACCCTTTTAGGATGTTAAATGCTAAACCAGAAACCCCATTTCCCCCGAAAATAGAAGAAAAGTTTTGGTAGTTCCAGACTAATGTGAACAATATATAATTTTTAAAGGTAATCAATAACAACATTCATGTACGATAGTTAATTAATTCGAGTATCTTAGAGAAATCTTTTCTGTTTAACTAAGAAGTAGAAGAATACTCGGAATTTATATAATGTGACCTACAGGCTCATTTTCATCTTCTCTATTCCAAACACATTTTCAGTTTTGACACATGAAAAAAACCAAAAAACCATTCAAAACAGTTATTAAGAACAGCCTAACATTCATCTTAGTTTTAGGTTTGCTCCAATGGACATTTATCACATTCTTACTACATTCTGAATAACTGTACAAAACTACAAACTAACTGAATTTTGTATAAGCTTCGCCTCTCCTATTAACACTCCACCAAAGCTAGAGCAATCTACTGATTAAAAGATTACCTCTATGAATTTTCATACTCCAAAAACATAAGTACAACAATAAGCTATTTACATTCAACAAATTTCAATAGATAGATTCATCAAAGAATGAACACAGCAAATGCAAAACCACAATAGTTACATCCTCCTCCAATATCACTTTATAAGCTGTACCAAACGTCCCCTTCCCAAGTACGTCAGCTGAATCCCTCAACAAATCCTCCAGATCAAATGCATAATGATAACCCTCCAAGAAAACCAGCCTGTTATTCGCATCCTGACTCCTAGAAATCATCTTCTCCAACGACAGGCCCCTGAAACCTCATCTTCCCCTTTCCTTCTTAAGCACACAACAAGTATCAGAGCCGCAAACGCCACAACCCCCAAAACAACAATCTAACAAGATATAAGAATCTCTACAATCTGAGATCCTCCCAGCAAACAAAAATTCGTCTAAAATCACATATGAAATAAATTTGCAATACACAACAAAGGGAAAGAAAACCCAATAAATTAGAGAGAAAGATCCATTACATATCACTGGAGTTCAATTTCCTAGAGAAAATAGCATGTACAAAACACAAAGAAGATTTAACAATGAAGAGATATGTACCTAAAAGACGACAAAATGAGGATTGGAGACCGCAGATGGCCGGAAAACTGAAACCGAGCAGGTAACAGATGGAGGTCGTAGAGGAAAGAGACGAGGTTTGCTTTTTCGGATGAGTTTGATGGATTTAATTTATAACACCATTCTAACCAGATTTCTTATCCACCTCTGACAGGATTTTTGATTTCCTGCCCATACAAATCTGGGTCTCCAAACAACGCATGTTGTCTGACAGCAACTATATCCTGGCAAAGAAACACCGTCTAACTTTCAATCCTTCGAAATTCTCTCTTTTGTGTCGCAGTAAAATTAGCTAGTTACCGTGACTATTGAAAATCACAAAAATACCCTTCTGTTAACGACTCTGTTAGGATCGAGTACGGTACGACGCCGGTAGTGCAGCTTTTGCCTCTTTTAAATCTTTTGAATAAACCCTTCTTTTAAATTTTTTAAAGTTTGAATAAAACCTTCTACCTTTAAATTTTTAATTGAAAATATAGGCTAAAAGTTTTTTTTTTTTTCGTACATAACTAAAACTAAACACAACTACAAACAAAGAAAAAAAAAAAAAAATAACCGCGGCTTGCCTCTTGCTTTCTCTCTTTCTCTAAGGCGGCTAGGGTTAGGGTTTTGGTGAGAGATAACAAGCTGTGCGGCATGATCTCAGTATGGCAGCGGTTAAGGTTCTCGGTGGAGGTGCGGCAATGGCGTCCATGACCGCTCTCTTGATCTCAAAGCTCTCTCTTCGTCAAGAGGACGAAGCTGTGGATCTCGGAAACCTAAAATGTCCGGGAAAGGGTTTCGTCGCTCAAAGGTTTTATCTGTTGGGAAACTGAACTCTGCCCGTGTGGTGCAATTCAATTCCTTTCGAAGCGCCGTCCGAGCGATATGGAGACTATCTGAGCCGGTAGAGGTGCAGCAGCGTGGGGATCGATTCTTGTTCACGTTCAATCAATGTGATCTTGGTCGGGTGAAGAAAGGAGGTCCCTAGACTTACCAGAGGGTCATGATCTTGTTGAATAATTACCACGGCTTCTCCGATATCATGGTGGTGTCACTCGACTTCTTTTGGATTTGGGTGGAGGTATGTGACTTACCGGCGGCACTCACCACAGAGGCCACACTCTGACTGGTAGGGGAGACTATTGGACCTATCTTCAATGTCGACCAGGCGGGACTGAGGAGGGGATCTACTCGCGTGCGCATCATGCTTCCTCTAAACAGCCCGGTGAGGATGGATAGGAGACTGCGCGTGTCACGGGAGGATGTGATTAGGGTGCAGTACAGGTATGAAAGGCTTGTTGGTTTGTGCAGGGATTGCATGATGTTGAACTATTGTGGATTGCCTTGCCCTAACGCCCAAGAAGCTGAAGAAGGGACTAGAGTTTCGATTGGTGCAGCACCGGCGGCTCCTCCTATGGTTTTTAGGGCAAACACTCAGGCTGCCATAGTGGTACCAAAATTTGTCGGCACTATTTAGAGAGAAGAGGGCGGTTCATATAAGGGAAGTGGCTTCATTCCCCTCCCCAGCTAAGGTTACGGGCATCATCTGAGATCGAGAGGATTCGGAAGCTGCGAATGGGAAGAGATTGAAGCACTCGTTGGCTATGGTGTCGCTGGACCTAAACCTGGAAGACCTTGGTTTCTCCATGGATGTGAGTGGGGAGCTAGGGATAAAGAAGACGGGGAAATCCTCAAAAAGAGAGGCAGGCCTTGAGGAAGCAAGAACAAGAAGCAATTATTTACTGGTGAGTCGTCAAGCTCCATGGCAGACTGTCATACAGGAACCTCTTTCTAATAAAGAAACTGGTGGCGAGTAGTCCCAAGCCCTTGCTGGGATAGATCCTACTTCTCTTGACTATATAGCATATCCCCCTATGTGTCTGGAAAAGTACACCAAAATGGTCTTAGGCCTCGATGTATGAAGCTGGGGTACTGTGGTTGAGTGAGGTAGGTTACATGTTTTCTAGGCTTCAATAAGTTCATTTGAACATTAGTCTTCTGAGTAGTTTTTTAGTAGTTTTTTTTTTTTTGGAATTGCAGACATTAATATGTGCATCGCATTGTAATATAGAGTTTGTTCTCGGACACTCTCCTAGCTTGACCTAGTACGGTCATATGATTTGAAATCAAAGGAGCTCGACTCCATTTTCCCTAAAAAAAACACACACAACTACAAACAAAAACCCTTAAAACAACTATCAAAAATTGAAAATCTTATACTTTATTATAAGATTTGGTGTAAAATTGAAAATATCACCATTAAAACAACTATCAAAAATTGAAAATCTAATACTTTATTATAATCTTTTTCGCTCCAAATTATCACAATCTTTGGATAATTTAGATAATATCACCATTTGGTGCATGTAGTGACATCAGTCTCCCCTATGTAAGTGAGAGGTCGTGAGTTTAACTTACAATAGACTCGTTCTTGCATTTGAGTTATTTGATTGATAAAAAAAAAACAACAACTAATTAACTCTTTCAAGGAGTCAAAATAAAAACAGGGATGTCGCAACTTCGCTAATACATTTGCAACAAAATTATGTTCTCTCGTGAAGGTGGAAACTTTCAAGGACATAAGTGAAGAGATATACCAAGGACATAACGTTGTGTTGTTGATGTCATTAATAAGAACTTTAGAGTAGCCTTCAACGAGAAACTGCTGGAAACCATGGTACTAGGCTGCAATAAGGCCAGCACGAAGAACCAAAGCTTCTACGACAAGATCATATATATGTTGTTCCCACATGTGTGGTTGAAGCTAAAATAGGATGGCCTTGAGCATTCGAAAAAGGAAGGCAAAAGCAGCAAAGTAAAGCGTTACCGAACCATCAAAATTAAGCTTGAGATGATAAAAATTAAGCTTTAGGATCGCCTTGAGCATTACACAATTAACCTTGCATGCGGTGTTTTCTGAAGTGATCATTTCTAAGCTCACCAAGTCTTCCAAAATATTATGGCGTATAACTATCTGCACACTTATATGGTGTCTATGGTTTGAGCAAAACCGCTTAAAGTATGATGAAGGTATTTTTTTTCCTTTATAAGATTTCGACATTTCTTTGTGATGTCCTTAAGAGAATCAGTGAGCCTTATATTCTCTTCTTCAAATTACCGCTCGAGTACTCCCATGTTTATGTTCTTGGGGATCTCTCAATTTTGGCCGAGTGCTCCTATTTTTCTACGAGCTGTCTGGAGGCCCTGGGAATACCCATGGATAAAGTTCAATACGCCTCTTTTTGGGATCCGAATCATGTAGGTTATGGTGGTATTGCTAGGAACCACGAAGGTGTTTTCTTGCATGCTTTTGTTGTAAGACCTCGAGTCCTGAGCGCAATAGATGTTGAGCTTTAGGCTTTCTTGGAGGCCATTCACATTTCCAAGCTTCGAGATTTGCATCACCTATATGGATAGTTCCCTCACGTAGTTCCCTCACTTGTCGGTGGGCTGTGATGGTGTTGTTAGTGGCGATGGTGGGTTGTGAGGTTAATCTGATTGTCGGTGGTGGGGGAGGGATTAGATATGGGGTTGTGAAGGGGTGTGAGGTCCTGGGTTCATCGCTTTATTGAGGAATTCATCAGCTGATTCCCATGTGTTGTCGAATTGCTCGGTCAGATGTGGCAGGTCGTAAGCCAAGCCTTGTCGGTGGAGATTTGTAACAACCTGACCCAAAATAATTCTAGAAATAATTTACTTTAGGTCCGTCTTAATTCGATCAAAGATCAAAACTGAAAATTAAAGCTTACGTCAACAAATTTTCTATTTCAACTTCTATTCTTTAAATTACTAAGCACCCAGCCAAACCGTTATTCCCAACTCAAAATCATGCCATGCAGTTCTCATAAGCAGTCATAAATCAACCCAATAACAATTCCATAAACCATATTTGGATATAGCAATAAAACCCAATGTTCCAAATCCTTCAAATTGTCAACTAAACTCCATTTAAACTAGAATTAAATTCAGTTTACCCTCATGAGGTTTAGGAGTAACTTCATGTTAATCCCTATACTTTCAATTTCATCAGTTTACCCCTCAAACTTTTGAATTTTCCTCAAGTGTGACCAATGTCATATTATGTCCAAATCAGAAGTTAATTGCTGATAATTTTAACCTTAATTGTGAGGCCCGTATCTAGAATTTGGGCAAATCGGACCTTAACTGCTAATAATTAACGGTCTATTCAAACGAAATATGAGAATTTGGGCACGGCAGACAGAAATTGAAGAGTTTAAGAGTTAAACTGATGAAAATAAAAGTGTAAGGACTAACATGAAGTTACCTCCAAACCACAAGGGGGTAAACTGAATTTAATTCTTTCAATTATAAGAGTATATGGGGCTTAGGGAATAGACTAATTTTGATACCTAAGACGAAAAGATCGCCCGGAAACATTGAAAGTTGCCGGAAAACACAAAATCCTTCCTCCCTTTCGATTTTTTATATTAACTTGTCTCTCAGCACACTAACAACATAGATAAATTTCTGACATCAAAAGGGAGCTACCCACAAAGGTAAGAGACCTCGACTTGGCCAAAAGCATAAACTCGCTGGTGAAACCAGAAAAGCTATCGAGCTTCCTTCTACAGTCATCGATGGCTTTCCAGAGAGGGTTCAATTAAGGATGGAATCACATCGTCAAGAAGAAGAGTTCTAGGCTTGTTGGAAGGCCAATAATTGTTGGGAAACAAAAGAGGTTGGCGGTCTCCGTTGCTTTTCCTAGTCGGCGAAAGCTCCGTCTTCTCCCCCCCCCCCCAGTGCCCAAAAAAAACCAGAGTTCTCGAAGCCTCATGCGAAATTGTTCCCAGCATCGTCGTCACCGACCGGTAACCAATTTACCTCACAACGGTAAGTGAAGAAGAAAGACATTCTACAACTAGAGAAGAAGAAGAACAACCTGTACCCCATCTCTAACGTATCCTCAGACTAGGCAAACTATCTAGTAACCTTGTCTCACGAAGATTGGTTCAAGATGCTACCATCCCTTCCGAGAGACCGAGAGAGAATCCACGAAAGTGAGGGAGATAGAGAGAGTTCTAGAGAGGAAGAGAGTCCCCGAGAAGCTTCCCCTTTTTCTTTTTCTTTTTTCTTTTTTAATTTCTTATGTCGGTCACTTTCCACCGACCTTCAACTCCATATATACAAATATACATATATTTTTCATTAGTTAGCGTACAGACTGCCCAAATGAAACACTGACCAATTTGAATGGTCCATATTAGGGCTGGGCACGGGACGGGACGGGCCAGGATTTGGTGAATCTCGTCCCGTCCCGAAAATAAAAGAACGGGACGGGACGGGAATGTGTTTTTAAAAATCTGTCCCGTACGTCCCGATCGGGACGGGATCGGGATCCCGACAAATTTTTTTTTTTTTTTCAAGAACAAATTAATTGATTATCAAACACCATCACAGGTGAAAAAACGGGTTGAGAAACTCCAAGCATTCAAATGCTCCACCACAATTGATCAGTGTATGAAATTTTCGACATTTTTATGCTGTTTGGAACAACATTAATGAAATTAATGGAAAAAAAACATCCAAAAACACATAAACAAAAAAAAGAACATTGATGAAATTAGAAGTACTAAAATCAATAAGAACATAGGTGCATAGGTGCTAAATTACATCCCACTTTAAAAGTACTAAACATCCCACATTAAAAATTAACCCTCAAACAACAACTAAAAATATCTAAAATCACACAAGCAAAAAAAAAGAACATGAATGAAATTAAAAGTATTATTTTAGACCAAATTAAGTGTGGTTGAGTGCATTGTAACACCATGCAACCTAAAAAATCAAGTATAAAATTAATAAAATCAAGTATTCTAATATTACGGGACGGGACGGGATTTTTCGGGATAGTCCCGTCCAGTCCCGTCCCGTCCCGTTATGGTAATGTTAAAACGGGACGGGATTGCTATTTTCAAAACCTATCTCGTCCCGTCCCGCTAACTTTCGGGACGGGACCAGTAAGGGATCGGGATTCCGGTACTAACTGACCAGCCCTAGTCCATATCGCACCATAATTATTGCCTTATCTAAAATGAATTTTCATATATTTCAATCTTCAAAATCAAAATTAAAATATATTGGAACCTTAAAAATATCCTCGAAAATTTATTTATCAATCGAGATCATACAGTAATACTCAAAATAGCAACAATTAACTCAATAAAATCTCCCATGAAGGCTCACACATATATCAAAATATTTAATAATTTTAAATGTAACAGAGTATTTCATGGTTCAGGTTGTCTCTTGTTGCGGTGGGTGGCATCTTCAGTTGTTGTCCGGCAATTGCCGATGGTGATTGGTCCTAGATGGGTCCAGAAGCTGTTGTTATTCGTTCTTCTTTTATCGATGAATAAAGCTTTTGCTGTTTTGGCAATTTTCTCGAGGTCCATCCTTGTCGTTTGGCCTTATGGAGATTCTTGGTCAGTGCTTCATTCTGACTCCAGATTGAAGGTTGATGTCAAGGTGCTCGGCATAAGTTATGCTCGACCCATTGCCCTCGGCTGTGTCACTGGTGGTGGAGCCGCTTTTGGGCTTCCCTTCTTGTGTTTGGTTAGGTTATTGTGTCTCTTGTAGTTTGTGTGGGTATGCCTGATGTTTGTTCAGAATTCCAGCGGAACGCTCACGTGTGGACCTAAATTACAATTGTGTCTCTTTGTTTTTTTGAAATGAAAAAAAAAACTTTTTATTATATAACTCACACACCCATTACATATTTTAGTAAGGTTTGCACTCATAAAATCAACGTTGTCAATTAGGCTACCTAAGCAACCAGACCATGGCTCATTGAATGTGTCTTGATTCGAAGCAATATCTTTGTCGTTGTTGTTTTTGTTTTGTGTTGTTTTATGTCGTTGCATCTGTTTGTTTCTATTCAGTATATATTTTCAGTCTTAAGTCTAAATGCGTTCGCATACATCTCTCTTTGTAATCTGTTCTTATTGAATGAAGTTCCTATTTGATAAGGAGTTCAACTCAATCAGATGCCTTATCATCCCTTTAAAGTCTGTATTCTTCGAGTCTATTCTCCATTTGGGACCAAGGATTAAAATATCGATATCGATATATCTATCGGTACTTTGAAGAAATGAGATATCGGATATATCGGGGATAACCGGGAAAAAATATCGAAAAATGAGGAAGAAAATGTCACACTCCAATTTTTTTTTTGTTGAGATGTAACTCATATTCTAAATATGAAATAGATTTTCCATAATTAGAGTATGAAAGAAATTGGAAAAGAACAACTGAACACGAAACTAAAATTTATTCTTTATTACAATATATCCTCAAACCAAAATTACAAAAGAAGACTGATTAGGGTCTAAGTCTAATTTTACATAAGCAAACGTCACACATAAATAAGATGATAACATCCTTAAAGGGAACTCAACATGTTCTTGACCCTGCACAATAATTTAAAGGGTGAGCATAATAAACCCAGTAGGAGGCAAAAACATCTTCAAACAAGATAGAAAATGAACAACTTTAGTAAAATGGATGAATGCATCTATTATCAACTCCATATAGTTCATATAGCTAAATAGACAGTCTACATGTCTCATACCATGTATTTTCCCACAAGGGTGACTTAGGCTACTCATTTATATGAACTACCTTCCACTCAATCTCACATTCCCGTTTTACTTGTCATCTTGTCTATTCCTCTTTTGTCAATCCCGTCCTTTTCACCTATACTAATCGTGCATTTTCACGCATTCTCGCGCATTCACATGGGCATCGTGTGAAATGGTACCTTCAAGGACAAAAACTCAACTACACAAAAGTTTCATCACTAACTTCTTTACCCAAAGTACTTTATGCATACCACTACCATTCTCCTCATACCATATATAGCATCTCTATACATTGAAATAAATTATATAAATAATTTGCAGCAAAGAGACAAACATTTCAGACAAGCAAAAACCATTGAAACAACATAGAAATCAATCATAGAGGTTCCCTAATTCCCCATACATTTGCTGATCTCCTGAAGCAAGTTCCTGAATTCTTCTACCAATTCCCTACAACACCAGGTTCTCTCTCTCTC